>NC_059404.1:9653117-9954947 GCF_905220565.1 Melitaea cinxia
ATGAAATCAATTGTTATTATAGTCTAGAAATAATTAGATTATTAATCTCCCGCTTCTTGCAAATTAGTTTACAGTGCATTTCATTTAACTTACTTTTTAACCAACTTCAAAAAAAGGAGGAGGTTGCTCAATTCGACCGTATATATATATATATGTATATATATATATATATATATATATATATATATATATATATATATATATATATATATATATATATATATATATATATATATATATAATGTATGTTCAGGGATAACTCCTTCGTTTATGAACCGATTTTGATAATTCTTTTTTTGTTGGAAAGGAGACATCCCTAGTTTGGTACCATGATAAAGAAACCAGGATCTGATGATGGGAAATCGAGGGAAACTCTAGAAAATCCGCATAACTTTTTACTGGGTGTACCGATTTTGATGATTTAATCGAATAAATCGAATAATTTAAATTTCATCGAGATCTGATTACAAGTATTGGAGTAATCTTCGATAATGCGTATTTACTTGACTATTTTTTCATCTAACTACATTGTATTACTTGTCGATATAATAGAAGTCGGGTTTTCTTCGTTTGCCTGCAAACACAATTATGATTATTACGAAAGATTTTTATTTCAGTAAGTATAAAAAATAAAATTATATAGGTACATACACATTTTATCTAAATTGATTAATATAATACTCTGTAATAATTACAACTTCTATAGTTTATTTTAAAAATATAATAGCTTCGGTCGATATTACGGTCGACAAAATGATAAGCAAAATTTTTCAATGTGCAGTCATCATACTATTTAGATAAAATTATAAAAAAATATTTTGCTCATGTTGTTCAATCTTAATGAGAACTACGTTACAGATTTAAGTTACGACGACACTTATCTACTTTTTTATAACAGATTATAACTTAATACTGTACTTACTCAAGAAATACGAAAAACAATAGTTTAAAATCCCAACAAATAGTTATATTTAAAGTTTTCTGGTAAAGATTAAGAATTTAATTTTAAAAGACAAACAAAATCTCTACCATTCCGCTTTGTTGCGAATCTGAACGCAAGTGTTTTTCAATGGAAGAATTAATGAAAGAAAAAGTTCGCCTTTCGCTTATTTGCGGATAACAGGCGTTCATGATCAGAATGAACTCTGAGATATTGGGAAACTGTTTCATAATGTGTTTCATCATGTTTTTACAATTTGGTATTTTTTATTTTAGCTTTTCCGTTTTCTCTCGTTGAACATTTAATTAACTTTAAAATATACGATAATCGTATATACTTTATTATCAATGATATAATATCTTTGGAGTTAAGTGTATAATACTTTTACTTGCCAATTAGAAGAAGCTATCTTCAGATATGAGTTTAGTGGATGAGTAATTCAAATTTGTAATTGAAAAAAACCTAGCTCTTATTAATTCAAACCGTACTAAGTAGAGATTTCAATACTATATGAATGCTATATTCGTTACGCTTATTTAAATATAATCAACTTTTACCAGTCTAACATATAAAAAAAATGATGCGTAATATTCAAATGGTATACATATTTATTAATAAATTATATTCAGTCATGTAACATTAGTTACGTTTCTCAACACTAGACCATACGTTCTTGAAAGTATTATAATCGCTTTCAAATTGTTATTTAAAATAAGTATATAAGTTCGGAAAAATAAAATTTTAGTTAAATATATTAATACATATAATATCAAACGTTTAGTTCAAACAACAGAACCGCTTATAAAGCGTAGGATTTCGAAATATTCGTTAGTTTAATACCATTTGAACACTTGACGAGGGCCAGGGAAGACTCGGGTGGAATTTGAAACGCCGCGTCACACGTGTCCGCTAACCGCTAACTTGTCTACGACAACGCTACAGAGGACGCAGTATCACTATCCATTACGTTGAGCCGCAGTATGGACATTGTTGGATACGTCGGTCTGCTCACATAACACGAGTATACATTAACTCGCCGAGCTAAGCCTTTATCTGTTTACATAAAATTTACTGTACAAATATAGGATCATTTTATCTTTTCCCTGAATTTTAAAACAAAAAAGAATAAGCAACATACATTGTTTATTTAATAAATCATTTATTTCTATACAAATAAATATTATTAATTCTACATAAATCTGCACAAATTAGTTTCCACATATCAGACACCATCACTAACGGGTCGATTGCTAATTAAGAATATAAAATGTCTGTAATTAACGATTATAATATAAAGAATAGAGAAAGTGCATCATTCTGACGCTAGACAACAACACATCCTAAGTTTTAATTAAGTGACATTTCTTCAAGAGACACGAGAACATTTGCTCGGGACAAATTTAATTGAATTTCTACTTCGAAATAGGTACCTTTACAAACTTAGAAGCAAAACATAATGTTAATCTTAGGATTTCTATATAAAATCAAAACAAATTTGAAATATAGTCTCGGATTATATATGAATTACAACCATCATAATAATTTATTTTTATCTAAAACCTTTATTTTTCACCTAAAACACTTCAAAATGGACTCTGTTGAATATAAATGTCCGTAATTTATTATGAAGAGCACTAAATTTCGATTCATTTATATTATTAATAGTATGGTATGAATCACGTCCTACTATATTTTTTAAATTATATACAGAAAAATTTTAGGTTTTAAGTTTGTCCGTACGTCCGTTACGTCTGTACTGATAACAAATAAATTGTGATTATTCGCCCAAACGCAGTGGAACAGCGTGGTGGATTAAGCTCTGATCCTTCTCCTATATGAAGAAAGCTTATTTAAGCTCACTTTATGCTATTGTACTGTTGTGTACTTTTAAGCCTTACCTACCAGCACGATACAAATTTCGGAGTTGAATTCGTGACCTTTTGGTTAAGATCGCTTAATTTTACGTATCTTACTATTAGCTTGGCTTATATTCATGTTTACTATGAATTTATATCATTACAATCATATGTGTTTATACAAAACTGTAATAATATCCCACTCCTGGGCATATGCCTCTTTCCCCATGGTGAAGGATCAGAGCTTAATCCACGCCCCAATGCGGGTTGGCGGATATATTTCCTACTATGAGTAACGATCGCTATCAGGTGTAAATGATAACAACCCACAAGGACTGCAAGACTCACAATGACCTTGTGAGCACAAAAACCACAGCAAACCACAGCAAAATTCTGTATGGTCATTACAAATGTTTGACAAGTGCGGGGACCGAACTCACAACCGCCAGCGCAACAGCCACAAACCAATGCTGTGATCATTGCGTCAACGCGTCTTAAAAGGTTACGTATATAAATATATATTATATACAGACCTGTCATGCGTTTTTGTATATGGGTAAACACAGCATATCAGTAGCTAATATATTTTTAAAATAGTTACTCGTAATATTATTACGAATAGTTTAAACTGTCTTTCATGCTGTATATATCATTTTAATGAAACTATTATTATCTGACTGTTGTAAAACAGAATCTAATAAATCCACGATCGTCAGTATCTCAATAACTCAAACAGCTGTAAGCAACTTGTATTCAAGACACTGCAGTCAAAGAAAGAAGTTGACGGTAGCTGAGAGTCGTAACTCGTAAGAATTAATTCGTAACTAGGGAGATACAGAATTTGAAGTTTTAAATGCCTTACTTTAGTTTTTATTCAAATAATTTATAACTTTTACCTGTCTACAAAATATAATATTATCGATACAGCTTATCAAAAATATAACAAACGTTGCCTTGTTCCTGGAAGTAAGTAAGAGAATCAATCTTTATTTATAAATTTTAAATCGGCGCTCATTGTACAAAACAATTTATGATTTAAAATGCTTATTTTAAAATATAAAGATAGAATTTTATTGAGTGAAGCATTGCTTACGTATTTGATCTTATTTTGCAATAGGACGGACTGGAATGGGGAATGTGGCTGAAAGTTCAATTATATTATTATTATAGTCTTGATATTATAACAGAAATATTTCTTTTTTTTCCTTTAATAAAAAGAAAAATGAATGAAATTTCATTACAGTTTATGTTAAAGTGTATCAAAGAATTCTTATGCGTCTCTGTCGGAAGATATTACTTAGGTACTTATTTGTTCATTAAAGGTTCTTTTCTTCATCATTTATGTATAAAGTGATTCATAAAATATTTTTGTAATAATTTTGACTGCAAGCAAATCCTATAAAAAAAATTTAAAAATATCCAATAGTTTATCTCGCAACTTCGAAAATGCCGTTCTTCCATAATTCATCACGGAATATTTTGGGCGTTTATTTAAATTGATGTTTCATAAAATCGGTGGTTTTGTAAAATTCCAGTAACAAAATGTACAATTGCATTAATGAGACAGTTATTGTCCATAAAAATATAGCGTCAGGAAAATTGTAAGCGTTGTTCCCGACGTTGCAGTTTTCACGTTCTGTCGATTTAATACCATTACGGTTTTAATGTAATGCCCGTAAATTATGCTCGATTTTATTTTTCACTTATGCCGTTTCACTTAAACGACACATACAATAGGTTAAAAGCACTACCACGTGTTACAAAAAATTCATAGCATATAAATTATGCGAGTTGCGTAAGGTTCTTTTAATATTTTATTCGAATCGTTCACAATGAATTCATACAGTTTTTATACAAACCCAATTATTTATTTTTATATATTTTTTACCGTAGGTACCACACACGCTCGTATCGTAAGCACATCCATACCATATTTAAAAAATAACACATTAACATCATAAGTAACTTAAAGTAGAGAGTATATGAAAATCAATACATAATAATGTGTAGGTATGACATATATATCGAATATTGTTTAGTACAGACGAGATTAATTGATTTGAGAAAAAAACATACAATAAGTATTCATTTTAACTTAAAATACAGCGGATTTAATTCAATTTATATATTCATACTTATTTTAAAAAATATTTCTTTTTGTTGAGAAAATGTTATAAATTGTATATAGATATATATAATTCGAGACAAAGCAAATATTAGCTAGATATGAATTTAAATCACCGGTTATCAATGAGCGTAATTTGTACAGCCGTATTCGTTGCATTTTTGATGACATCATATTTTATATTTCCGACTGTAGTATCGCAGCCCGGGGCAAATAGGTCAGATAACGCATCACCGGTCTTTGTGTACTTTACTGGCAATTTGGAAAACCTTTTCTGAAATCTGAATTTTTACTGAGCTATTTAATATAAGTGAATATTTTTGTTGAATTTATTTCATTATGTTCAATATCAACATGCAGACTAAAATAGATAGAAATAGAAATTTATATATACACGCTAAAAATCCTTCTATTCTATAATTTTTATTTCATTACTTTTAATATCAAAACTTGTCTTATCTTTCAAAGAGAGCAATTCAAGAGTCATCTAACTATACACTAGGCTATAAATATCTATAATATCTATAATTTCTACACAATACACACACGGTCGTCAGTCAAAGCACTGTTGCAGACCTCAAGATAATACATATGCTTATTCCTATGACTGATATTTCTGCAAAAATTGTAGTCTCCCTTCACTGCCCTGTGAGCTTTCTAATCCAGTGGGCTTTGTAATAACTTACTTCTTTATCGAGTAACTTCGTAACGAATACGATTCTTCAGATATACTTCGAATAAAGTTATTTCTATATCCGTTAATCAGGCAAAAATGCTCTCGCTGGTCGTCTTTCAAGAAAAGTCAGTAACACACCTAATTATTACTAATTTTCTGTACACCTATTCTACTTTATTGTAGATTTTAAAGACAAAGAAACTCTTTTGCGAAAGACTTATTTAGAAAATGTTTCTCAACGTCAGATCCTCAGTTGGAAGTAATAAGTTCAAGTTGTTGATTTTTTCTTGTGACTTTAAAGATAGTCTAGGAAGATCTAGTAGGAAACACGACCCAGCTTTTATTCTATCATCTTCGATATCTCAAAATTAATAAAAATCAATAATTATTGTAGGCAAGTAGGCTTCAAAAGCCCGGGTCCGATATCATCTGTTAGACAATCAAACATTTCAGTATTATGTTCTTCTTCAGGGCTGCAGTTTTTATTATTAATTATTAGTTCGCGGTTTCGCTTAAACTGAAAATAAAAATCATCATATCAAAAATTTCGCTCTAGCGGGTACATCGTTCCATAGCTTAATTGGCTAGAGCGCCGACACGGTCAGTCGGAGACGCGGGTTCGAATCCCGCTGGAGCGGTCAATTTTTGATATGATATTCAAAAATGTTTAGAATTCCTAATGTGTGGGTAACACAAAAATAAAATCGTACATATTAATTATTAGTTCTTTATACCATTTCAGTTCGTCTAAAATCTAAATTGTACCATTCGTCACCAATTTTTTTTTCAGCGAATTTGTAATATCTTTCTTCTTGCAATCTTACATGGACTGTGTGCTACATCAAAATAATCTAAATAAAAAAGGAGATCTCTTACCCCTTCTTGATAACCACATAGGCTCTTCTCTACCAGTTTCAAATCTATAATTTTATAGACCTTCAAGTGGACAGTGGTTACACCACGAAACCTTTTCTTAAAAAGAAAATTCTCTTCAAAGACTGCTTCCTATATCCCTCTTCCAAGCTCTTTATATCTTTAAGAATCCAGTCTTCACCGTTTTCTTTGCAAACAAATAAGTTAGATAATTGTGCAAATACAAATACACGCTTGGTAAGTTAAAACAAGCTCGCAACTGCCAGTGCTAATGGAAATGCTAAATTTCGTCAACACTGTACAAGAACGTTTGCCAGATAATAATTTTTCAAGTCATCTTATGACATTAATTTTCATTCATAGTAGCATATAAACTATCACCAGGTAAATTTTTAGCTAAGAGGAAATTAAGAAAAACTTTTTTTTTAATGTTCAAACAGCCAGCTAACGTACTCGTATAATCCATCATGTTATGGTCAGCTGACCTTATTTTTCCTTTAAGATATTAGGTTAATTATAATCCAACAAATTTAAAAGTGGGAGAAAATGACTAAAAAATTTTTATTTCACATGCGTCGAGGCTGCCACTGCCCGCCCCACCCACGGAGTTGTAGCCGACGGTTGCAAATATTCATAATATAAATCCCTAATGCATTTTACGAATTCTCGATGTGGAGGAAATTGGTTATAAAAATCTGTCACTGGTTCCCGGATCAAAAGCAGGTACATTTGGATTTACAATTTTAGTGAAGATAAGTTCACTCCATACGAGCTTTCTAAAACAAAAACAAAAATGCATGATAAATTAATAATACTTATGATGTGGACAACTTTATTTTTTATTATTTTCTTACACAGCTTACTGCTTACAACTCGTTAGTTTTATGCGTCAAATATTTTCGTACTTACGATAGCAGCACAAATCGAACTAAAATCTATTTGTGTTTTTAGTTCTGTTATTTCATGATGTGAAAACATTTACATTTACATATTAAATTAGAATAACAAAATTCCAATACTATACGAAACATTACAGTATTTAGACAGAATAAATTGAACAACAAAAATATTATTTTGTTGATATTGATATGACCATTGATTGATATTCTTCGATTTCACCATGATATTCTTCGATTGTGTTTCATGTTACACATGAGACTAGATATACACACGTACATTTGAATATATCATATAAGTCCTGAGTTGGCATACAAAACTAATTTTATGGACGGAGCAACATCAGAAATTATAAGTAATAATGTTTTGATTTTCATTAATTGTATAATCATTTCAAGTTATATTTACGATATTTAACCGACTTCCAAAAAAGGAGAAGGTTCTCAATACGACTGTATTTTTTTATGTATGTTACGTCAGAACTTTTGTTTTTATTTACAAAATGATCTATGTCGTTAAATATTTTATAAATCACAAGCTTTAGTATAAAAATAACACTCAAATAAAAGATTCTTACTTTTCACAATATCAAAAGGCGATTTTTGGTGAATTGAGTTTAATAAAAATTTCTACGTACGTATTTATAGCAAAAATGAAATTACAAAGAAAAGCAAAAGCTGTAAGCTGTAATATATGAAAAATATATGAAATATTTTTTTCACAGACCGAATTTTTAACTATACGGTTTGACTCATTTTGAAGTTGTTAATATGAATATTCATACATTTAATTTTCGAGGCTATCAAACGAACGGTATTTTGCTTTCAAATTATTATGTCCGGGAAAATAACATCAAACAACTCTGTGTGACATGAAACTTCGTTTATTTTTATTTAATATAAGGTGCTTTCCTAAACGTAGGTTTTACATATTTTTTCATCACAAAAATTGTAGAGGTATACAAAACCTATATCTATATAAACAGTGTTTTAATGCGATATTTATTATTGATATACTAAAAGTATTTTTTGTTTGTAGGAAAAATAAGGCCTAAAGCCTATGTCCAGCAGTGGACTGTGATAGGCTGAAGTGATGATGATGAAATATCAATATCAATAAAAAGTGTAAAATCTAACAAAATAGTATAATTTTCAAAATTAAAAATTCCTTTATATTTTAATAAAGATATCACGTGTAAAAGCAAGGATGTGATAACAAAACATTTGTTCCTCTTGTAACTACGCTAATCCAATTAGAGAGAATTCATTATCTATTCGAACGTGTTTCTCGAGCAATAGTGATCAGTGGAAAGAACCCTTGGTGCCCTTAAAGGGGCTCTTGTTGGCGATTAGCGTTGAAGAGCGCTTCACCCCCTTCGATCTCGGTTTGGCCTCTACGTGCGTAGCTCTCCAAGCGCCTATTATTGGCTAATAGCTTGAATTGAATTATATCGTTAACTCAGTTGTGTATTTCATTGTTTTTTTTTTTCATTTTTATTCAGTTGGGCATTTATATTTATTTATTAAGTAGTGACAATAACGTTTAATATTTTTTCTTAAATTTCTAAGGATTTTTTTATTATTTAAGATTTTTATTTGTACAAATATTTTTTTCCGGTTTGGATGACCATCCTTGTGGTCTCCCCACCGTGCGTCGGAGAGCACGTCAAGCCGTTGGTCCCGGTTGTTACCAAAAATAAATAAAAATACCTGATAGTGATCGTTCCTTTTGTTTTTATGCAATAACGTTAGAGTGTGTTGGATCTGACATAATCACTTAGAAGCCCCTAAACACAAATAGTAACAATGAAATATTCCATTTTGATTGATTTATACTCAACCCATATTTTTAAAGATATTTTTGAAAATACATCTAGTTAGTTTATTTGTTTTTTACATTTTTTTCTCTTTAAAAATGTAATTATTGTAGCATTGAATTATTTATAAAAATAATTGAAAGTTAAGTGTTCCCTAATTGTTATGTCTTATAGATCTCGTTGCTCCGAAGTCAGAGAATACACATGTCACGAACACTCAAACCACGTAACGTCTGTAAGTCTTATACAAATACATAGTAACAGTAATCCGACCAGCGTCTATTTTCTAAACGATAGTTAAAACTGTTATACTAAAAATAGATAAAAAATAAAAAGCCAAATATAATCATCATCTTCCTGCCCTTATCCCACTTATGTAGGGTCGGCACAACATGTTTTTCTCTTCCATTCCTCTCTATTATTCGTCACTTCAGTGCTTACTCCTTTCTTTCTCATATCCTCACTCACACAATCCATCCATCGCTTTTTCGGTCTGCCGATCGCTCTTCGTCCTTCGACATTCATCCCTAACATTCTTTTACCGACATAGCGGTCATCCCTCCTCATTACATGCCCATACCACGCTAACCTATTGCTCCTTATTTTCTCTGTCACAGGTGCTACTTTCAAACTTCCCCTTATATACTCATTTCTAATCCGATCTTTCCTCGTTACTCCACACATCCATCTTAGCATTCTCATCTCGGCTGCGTGCACTCTTCTTTCATCCGTCACTTTTGTTGCCCAACATTCTGATCCATACATTACGACAGGTCTTATGATCGTTTTATAGATTTTCCCCTTAAGTTTAAGGGGCATTCGTGGATCACAAGCTGTTCCAGAGACCTGTCGCCATTTCATCCATCCCGCATTTATTCTATTTTTCATGTCACGGTCTATGTTGCCGTCATTTTGTATTAATGACCCAAGGTAGCGGAAGTCGGAGCAGACTGGTAGGGATACACCATCCAAGGCAATATGGGAAAAACTGGACGAACCGCTGAAATCGCAGAACAAGTGCTCGGTTTTAGACCTACTTATCCTCAATCCCGCGCCCTCCAGTCTTTCCTGCCATTTTCCCAGTCTGCTCTGTACCTCAAGGACATTATCTCCGACAAGAACAACGTCGTCAGCAAACAGCATACACCAGGGTGCTTCCTCCTGTATGTCTGATGTTAGAACATCCACAACAAAAAGCCAAATATAATATGGATGTATAAAGAAAAATAGTAAGCTAAATATATTTTTAAGTTTATGTTAATTTATAGAAAAGTATAACTGAACTGCATACATTGTAATGTAAATTGTTTTAACAATAGTATCGGAAGTTGTATTGCAATCCCGTTTGTAGTTACCTTATTTGCATTGCGATTTAATTAAGAGGAAATTAATTTGTTCCCGTGCATTGCACTATTTTGCAAGTATCCATAATTCGACAAACATACAAATAATTTCGTTGAATTTTTGCCTCTATAATCGGAAGCTAATGAATTTTGTATTGTTAACTAAGTTGTTAACATGATTCAGATTAATGAAGTGAAACCGTTATTATCATTAATTCTAAATTAATGTGAAGTTCATTAATTTTTGTAATACTATGTGTATATATTTTATTTATAAAATTACGTGAAATAATAATAAAATATAGCAAATTATACGCGTTTATTCAAAAAAAATATTTCTAGTGTTTTAATATGAAATAATAATAAAGTATACATGTATCGTAAGCAATTATTGTGGGCAGTTCTCGGCAACTGGCCTTGATTGATACAAATTCTTTATCGAACCTGATTTTTGATAGATACTCAATACAATTTGCCTCAAAGGTTAAGGATCTGGACATAATTATTGATAAATCCCTTTCTTGGTCCGATCATGTAAATGAAGTTTCGCGTAAATTTTACTCAACATTGCATCCCTTACTTACACTTTAGGCATTTCTTACTAACTAGGCTAAGGTCCACTTGGTGAATACCTTACTCTTGCCCATAATCGACTACGGCGATGTGTGTTGTCTGGACCTCAATCAGGTCCATTTGAACAAACTTGATCGATTGCTCAACACCTGCATTCGTTTCATTTTCGGGTTGCGGAAGTATGATCATATTTCCCATTACAGATCTCTCCTTAAATGGCTACCAATCCCTGAGCGTAGGAACTTGAGAATTCTTTGTTTACTCTTCACTATTCTATCCCATCCTAGTAACCCTTCTTACCTTAAATGTAAGTTCACTTTCCTTTCCGAATCTCATGAAAGATCTCTCCGCTCTTCAAATAATCTATCTCTTTCTACTCCTATTAATCGGTCTGGGTTTTTATTTGATTCATTTGCTGTTTCTGCTGTTCGTCTCTAGAATTCGTTACCCGAGTCCATCCGTAAAGCTCCTTCACGTGACTCATTGAAGAGGCAAGTTAAGGGGTTCTTCTTAGCCAAAATTTAACCTAATTTAGTGAACTCAATAAACACTGTAATTGTGTTTTGATTATTATTGTCGTCAGCTTATTATGTATGTATGTATGTATGTATGTCTCTATGTATATATATGTATATGTATGTATGTATGTATATGTGTATGTATGTATGCAAGGTTGTATCTGTTTATGTATGTTTATATTTTTACCGTATATATATATGAATTTATTTGCTCATATATATACTAAGCCACTAACTTTACTTTATATTTCCTCCCTTTTTTTTCCTCTTCATCTGAATTTTACTAATACCTGATTTTGCACACCTACAAACCTCTGCTCTTGTACGTCCTAAGGTTAGCTGGTAGAGAATGCTTTTAGCATTAAGCCCGCCTTTTGTACAATTCTTTAATGTATTGTGCAATAAAGTATTAATAAATAAATAATGTAATAAAAATATTTCAAACTAACTTTTACCCACGGTTCCGGTTCCATTGAATTTTTTTTTTATATAAAAAGTCCTATGTTACTATTAATACCTCCAAAAATATGTCTACAAAATTTCACGATGATCGGTTAAGTAGTTTTTTTGTGTGAAGGCGTAACAAACAAACTTACATTCACATTTATAATATTAATTAGGTATAGGGACGTATAATTTAAAAGTTCTGGCTCTACATATGACAGAGAATTGTCCTAATGTTTTGAAGTCTTTTTGCGACAAAGACTAAAACTATGTCCACTTAAAAACAAAAAGCAGCTTCATTGTAGTGAAGAGACGTTTTTGCTTGTCACCACTCACTTTTAAGCTATCTTTGCCGCCTGTGAAGGCACACGTAATTACAAGCAAAGAACCGCCGAAGTGATACGAATGCAGCTCACGATTTGCAAGCATAATGGAACATTTTACTAGTCATTTCCCTGTGAAGCAAGTATTCGACATCTTGTGGCGTTATGCAGCGTCGCCATTTTCCGTAGACAAGGAGATATCGCCTGAATACAACTATATGAAAGATGCTCTGCCTTATATTTGCATCAATGGTCAGAAATCTACTACGTGAATATTCACGTAGTAGATTTCTGAGAGCTAATTATAGCGCAGTCAAAAAAATTCTCCAGATTAACTAGATTTCCTCGAAATATAAAAACTCATCATCATCATCACTTCAGCCTATCGCAGTCCACTGCTAGACACAAGTCTCCCCAAGTTCGCGTCAAGTATTTTGGCGCGAACTAATATGTTTTGCTCATAGTCACCATGCTGGGCAAGCGGGTTGGTAACCGTAGAGCTTTCTTTGTCGCACCGGTGACGCTACTGCCCACCTTCTGCCTGTGTATTTGAAAGCCGGCAGTAGGATGGTTATCCCGCCATCGGTCGGCTTTATATGTTCCAAGACGGTAGTGGAACTGTATTATCCCTTAGAAGCCTCTCCCTCACCACACCCACAGGAAGAGAGGCGGTGGCAATATTCTTTACTGCCGAAACGCCACAGCAGCATATAAAACTAAAAAGAACATTTTGGTTTTGATGTCCAGAATAGTTTTGTTTAATTATAAATAGAAAACAATGAAAGTAATCAACCTAGAATATTAAATATATATTTATTATTTTATTTAAAAATGTATTATACTATTAAGTAAAATTTAGATCTGAGTACGGTTTAATTACTCTCAAAGGTTTTCAGAAGCTATCGACAGAATTATTAAAACCGAACCGACCGAAAAGTTTTAATTCGTGAAAGCAAATCGATTGTAGAGAAACATCAAAATTATTCACTAGTACTTACAATAACTTTACGAACACTGTAGGCAAGGAGTACCTACTGGAAAGTTTTCTTGTTAAAAGTTCTCAATTGCTAAATGAGAATATTAATTCACAAAATGACTTCCTTAAATTGTTTGAATAAAAATTCTGTATGATGAAAAACAAAATTCGTATTTAGCATATATGTTAACCGATACAGATAATTTGTTTAGTAAGTATAATTATTTCATGATATTGCTTCAGGATCCGTAAATGTCCCATTTTATATTATAGCATAGAGCTAGAAATCGTGAGAATTAACAAAATTCTATGTATAACACTCAAAACATTTCAATAGCCATGTATCAAAAAATTTTTTAAATTAAATAGTTTTGTTACTTATTAGTAGTATTGAGTGATAAATAAAACGCTATATTTTGTTAGCGCTATACTTTAGAATGGCATTTTAGACAATTAACCGACTTCAATAAAAGGAGGAGGTTCTCAATTCTACTGTGTTTTATGTATGTCACCTTAGAACTTTTTACTGGATGTACCGATATTGATGTTTTTTTTTTTGAAAAGTGGTGCTTGTCATTTAGTCTCATTTAACTTTATAACAACTTTTTGAGTAATCTTTGATAACGCGTATTTACTTGACTATTTTTTCGTTGACCTACGTTGTAGTACTTGTCGATGTAATTGAAGTCGATTGTTTTTTCGTTTGAAGCCAACATAATTTACTTTAGTCCTTCTGTTTTAAATTTTATTTAAACAAATTCGCTTTTAAACACAACTCTTATTAACAAAATCATACATTTCTCATCGACCACATAAATACATTAAATCAAGGATAAACAAGACAATTTACATAAGGACGAAATCTAAATATACAGTATTTAGTAACTATTTGATTCATAAAAGTTCATGAAGTGTAAAAGGAAAGCCGTTATATGGATAACATCTATCACGAGAATTTTGTAATACTCCTGTCACATTTGCCACGCCAGACAGCCCCGTCTGTTCAGACCTCGTGAAGACAGCCGGAAAATTAGAAAATAAACACTGACTTCCTGATACTTTATTTTTTCTCACGCATGAGAAGAATAAAGCTGAACGCGTTACAAATAATAAATAGCGAACAATTTATATACACAATTACATCGAGGATACAAATGAACTTTATTCAATTAAATGTGAGGAATTACCGCAGGCGCTTCTAGTACATACCCTTGGGGCTTAGGAGACAAATTTCTCTGGAAATAAATGCGATTCAAATTCAGACAAATAGTCCCTGCGCGGAAGGAGCAGTTTACCAGGAAATTCGTCCATCACTCCGGGTCGACAAAATGTTTCGTATTCCTTGCCCGATTCGAAGAATCCACTGAAAAAATTTATTTAATTAATATTGTTTATTGGCAACAAGATCGCATTATAGAACACATGGAAAAAAATTATCTTTCTTTTAATATCTTTAACATACAGACAGCGTTGGCTATGCTTAGTGCCTGTGTTAAATGTAAAATTCAACTGATATAGCTATAAATTGTAGTACAATATAAATGTACATTTTATGTATAAGTGATACTTATTTAAACACAGGCCTTTATTAACGACTTCAAAAAAGTAGGAGGTTTTTAAATTCGACCGTATATTTTTTTTATGTATATTCGAGGATAACTTCGTCGTTTATGAACTGATTTTGATAATTCTTTGTTTGTTGAAAAGGATCGAAAAACAGGATCTGATGATGGAATCCCAGAGAAATCGAGGGAAACCCTCGAAAATCGTAGTGACGACTAGTGCGTTTGTTAATATTTTTTTACTTATGTTGTATTACTTGTCGATGTAATTGAAGTCGGTTTTTTTCATTAGCGAGCAAACACAATTATTAGCTAATTTTCTTGAAGAATAATATTTAAAATTAGCATTTTAATTGATTTGTAAATTTTATAATACAGAAGTACATAAAATGTACATCTATATTCAACTATACATTTTCATTAATTTTATTCTACTCATTCGATATATTCATATCATGTAATCCCTTAAAATGATTGATTAAACTGATTACAAACATAACATGAGTTTTAATTAATTAAGCATACGAAAATATTTTTAAAAATTATTATTATATAAAAAACCCACGACTAACATTGATACTTTTAAGAAGCTGGATGATACGGCTATAAAGAATGTCAGCTAGTTTGAGATAAGCACTTATAATTAAAGAATACTAGTACACTCGAGGTGTCATTTGAGCCTTATAATGAGGATTTTGATATTTATTACTTAATAGCCGTATCCGTTTTTTTTTTTTGGTCGTACCAACTCAGAAACCTTTGTAGGCTTATGCACAACACCTTGCTGAAGATCATGACATGATCAAATGCATAGTTTACGTTATATATATATATATATATATATATATATATATATAAACTAACAAATCTAAGATCTTAAAATATTTAGGGAATTTTAACGATATTCAAATATATAATAATAATAATAATAATACACTTTATTGTACACCAAAAACAGAAATAATACATATCAAAGAAAGAAAGAAAATATTGACAATATATTCATTAGGTACAAAGGGCGGCCTTATCGCTAAAAAGCGATCTCTTCCAGGCAACCTTAGGGCAAAGGAAATGGTCTAGCGTCAGCATAGGTGTACAAGTTACAACAAATTTATTATAAATATTCAAATAATTAAACATATACATACATACATACATACATACATACATACATAAATAGATACATAAATACATACATACATACTACATACTATAATAGATACATAAATACATATATGTATACATTATAATTATGAATTACTTGTTTATTGTTGAGTTTGAAGAAAATGCTTCCAAACAGTCTTTTTAAAAAGTGCAGGTGTTTGTACACGTCTGATATTCAAGGGCAAGGTATTCCATAAGCGAGACGCTGGAACTGTAAAAGATTTGTCATAAAAGGAAGAGGAGTGAGAAGGAATTTCAAGAAGAAAATTACTGTCAGAACGAAGAAAGCGTTCGTGAGAATCACCAAGGAATTTAAAACGTTCTTTCAGATAGGAAGGGGTAAAGGGATTAAATAAAATGGAGTAAAGTAGGGTAAGGATATGAGTATTCCTGCGAAGGCGAATTGGGAGCCACTTGAGTTTTTTGCGAAATTCCGAAATATGGTCATATTTGCGTAGTCCAAAGATAAATCTTATACATACATTCTGAATGCGCTCAAGCTTATTAAGCTGCTCCTTTGTAATGTCAAGATAGCAAGTATCAGCATAATTAAAAATTGGTAATAGGAGACTATGTGCAAGAGCAATTTTAGTAGGAATGGGCAGAAGATTACGCAATCTGCGGAGAGACCCAACCGAAGCGAACAGTCTGCGACTAATTTCACATATTTGAGGACCCCAAGAGAGATGTTGGTCAAAGATAACACCTAAATTTCTCACGCTTTCGCTATATGGAATGGTGAATCCATTAAATGTAACAGGAGATAGCTCAGATTTATCAATGCGGCTGAGCAGTCTGGAGCTTCCTATAATAATAGCTTTCGTTTTATTTGGATTTATATTTAGGCCATAGGCTTTACTCCATTTACCAATGGCTAAAAGGTCATTGTTTATACGCGATACACACTGAGATAAGTTATGAAAAGTGGAGTGAGAGTATATCTGGAGATCATCTGCATAGAGGTGGTAGAAAGAAGATATTACATTACAGATAGAGTTTATAAATATTGAAAACAAAAGAGGGGAGAGCACGCCACCTTGCGGGACACCGGTATTGACCATTGACCAATTGGAGTATGAGTCATTCAATTTAACTCGCTGCCGGCGACCCTGCAAGTAACTAAGAAACCAATCAGCAACCTCAGGAGATATGTTAAGATAACGTAAAATATCACATAGTATATCAAAGTCCACGGTATTAAAGGCGTTACTAAAATCGAGTAACGTTAATACCGTGACCTGATGGTTTTCCATATTTGATCGTATATCATCAGTTATTTTTACAAGCGCAGTAGTCGTACTGTGACCTGGACGAAAACCGGATTGCATGGGATTCAACAGACGGTGTTTTAAAAGGAAACTGCTGAGCTGTTGATGCACAAGCCGTTCGAGTGCTTTGGACAGAAAAGGGAGGATGGAAATAGGACGATATTCGGATAAGGACGACGGATTAGTTTTTTTTGGGAGAGGTACAATTTCAACATCTTTCCATATCGATGGGAAAGTGGAGGTAGAGATGGAAGTATTAAAAATGGATGTAGTTACCGGTGTTAGTATATCAAGGAGAGGAATGATCATTTTCCGACTAATGCTATCAGAACCAACGGAATTTGAAGTTATTGCTAATATATTCTTCTTAACATCACATTCAGAAAGCTGATCAAGAAAGAAAATGGGAGAATCAGGAACTGACAAAGCTGAAAGTTGATTTCTTGTATGGGCTTTAGTTGCACTATCTATGGCAACAGACGAAGAGAAGTGGAGATTTAACTCGTCAAGATTAAGATTTTGAGAACTATTATCCAGACGCGCTTTGCCAATTCCAAGAGATTTAAGAAAATTCCAGACTTTGCTAGAATCTTCTTCTTCGATGACAGATTTGTGGATATGGCGACGATGTGCATCTCTACACACCCTATTACAGTGATTCCGAGCCTTTACGTATACCTCTCTATTAGCCTCACTGTTATTCAGTCTATACCGCGATTTAGCACGAACTTTTTTTACCTGCAATTTTTTAATTTCTGGTGTAATCCATGGAGCAGGAAGATGTTTTATTCTTACTGGTCGAATGGGTGCGTGAATATCGTAAAGTTGTGTAAGCAGAGAGCTGAAAACAGCTACCTGGCTGTCAATTGTACCTGCATCGTAAACCGCAGTCCAATCAATCTCAGCTGCATCCCTCCGCAGTTGTTCCACACCCATTCCACCAAAACTACGCTGCAGAAGAATTCTTGATTTAAGCTTAGGAGGTTTGATTTTGTAGGATAGATATGATAAATCGTGGTAAGAAAAAGCATCAGCAGCACATTGACCATGTTTTTCAACATGGTCAATGGAAGAAACAATAATTAGATCTAAAAGAGAAGGAATACAATTTGGTAAAGTATGAGTGGCAAGCAAAGGTAAGATATGAAGATTTAAACCAT
This sequence comes from Melitaea cinxia, assembly GCF_905220565.1. Lineage (NCBI taxonomy): Eukaryota > Metazoa > Arthropoda > Insecta > Lepidoptera > Nymphalidae > Melitaea > Melitaea cinxia. The sequence continues at coordinate 9,671,632 of NC_059404.1, forward strand.
TAATTAGAGTTTTTAGCCGGGAAGACCGGTGATCGTTTTTGAGCAGACAGGTGTTAAAATCACCCATGATTACCGTATGACTATATAAAGGACTAAACTGTTGAAGTAACAATTCAAGCGAAGTGAAATAGTCTACAGTAAGACATGGGCTATAAAAAACACCGAGTAGGAGTTTTGTGTGTGACAGATTCACTTCAACAAAATGATGCTCAGCTCCACCGGCCTGAGGTTGTGAAGTATCTATGATGGTAAAAGGAATATGAGAGCGAAGATATATGGCAACCCCTCCACCTGTCCGACCAATGCGGTCATTACGGATCAAGTGAAATCCCGGTATGGAAAAGGAAATAGAAGGCAAACAAGGTTTGAGCCAAGACTCGGAAACTAGGATAGCGTGTATATATTTATTACCAAAAGATGACAATAAATCTGGATAATGAGCAGGAATACTCTGTGCGTTTATGTGGACTAAATTAAAATTCTTGGGAGTGTTTTCAAAACAAGAGTTTAACGTGTCGCTCAAAGAGGGTATGCTATAATAACTGTCATTGTTACTTGAGTCTTCGAAAGCAGACGATAGCCATAAAAATGCGTCACTATCATCAAAGAAAGACATTAAAAAAAATAGATAAATAAATTAAAGAAAAAAAATATATATAATAAATGTAGGTATATAAAAATAATAAAAAATAAGTAAAAAATAATAAAACAATATATATAAATATAATACAATAACGTGAAAATAATAATAATAATAATAACAGGAATAGATATTAAAATATATATATATATATTATTAAGGTATAAATAGATAAAAATCAATTTCTATATAAATTAAACCTTTAAATCAATAATATAATAATTATGATAATAATAAAATAATATAAAAAAAAATAATATATATCTTAATTAACAAAAAAAAAATCGGACAGATTTTATTACTTACAACAAAGTACACATTTTAATCATCTTTTAAGAAAAACATACAGAGTTTTACAATATAAAAGGATCCTTAGACCAAGTTCAAATCGTGCTAAATATCATTTTGGTATGATACACGAATACTCGGCTAATGTAAAGTTAAAAAAATACATAGAGATCGATTTTTTTTTTGCTTCAGTAACAATTATTACAAAGTGACGTTCAAAACAAAATGTTTTTCTTGTATGCTATGTCTAGATTGTATAAAACGGTAAATTGTTTAAGTGTCCAAGCCTCATTGACAAAATTATAACAACAGCACGTAGTCAACTAGTCAAGTTGGGTTAGGTTAACCGTTTATTGAATAATACAGAGCTTCCTTTGACTCGACACTCTGGTTTTACGAAGTTACTAGTAGATGACAATATTGTTATTACAAACTGCAAATTTAATAAAATAGAATTTTTACGTTGAATATTTTTATAACACATTCATTTATAAAAAAACGAATTTAAACAAAAGTGTTTTATTCATACCCTTTAACAAGATGTGCATCTGAAGAATATGTAATTGTAAAGAAAATAATTTGTGAAATACATTAATAGTAAATGATTATCTGCAATTATTTCGACGCACTTGTTATCGTCATCAGCAAATCTATAAAAGGAAAAGATTGTGAATTTTAAATGGTAAAACTCAATTTGAATGTTTAATAAAAGCTTTTGAAATATCAACAGCCAGCATTACTATCAGTCAAATGTCAAGGGATGTCGTGACTACATAACATTCTCCGATTGCTCAAGCCCAGGCGAGCAAATAGATCACCGTCCCTGATGCTTGAGCGGGCAAAGTGCTCCAGTATTTTTGGGACACGTATTTTTCGTGTCTAACCTTAAATATTGTGTATCTGTTCACATAAATACTCACAAGTTGGACTGTACAATTTTTTCGTTGTAGTAAATAATGTATGACGCTGAAATATATAAGATAGTTACGAATATAACTGCCAAATAATTGTTTCCATCCCTCCCTCCTTTTAAGAGCAGAAACGTATGTATGTTTGCATACGTATTACTTTAAAAGGTTAAAATTCGATTTTTTTAACAGTATATAATATACCGATTGAAACTTTTAGTAAAAAATACTAAACTCATAGAAATAAAATAGAAATAAAGACCATTTGTGAAATATAAATGTCTGTTAAAATATTTTAGCTCAATTTTCAAACATAAGTTTAAAAAAAATGTATATATGTAAAACTCTGAAAGTCGATATAATTTAATCCAGTAAGCATACAGTGTATAATTACGGCTCAACTGATTTATATTCTGTGGTAAATTATTGGTATTGCAAATTGATTTTGTTTTGTTTTAATTAATGATAATGAATATTATATTACATCGATGTCAGGCCAAATTGATTAATTTAATACTTGTTTACAATCGTTTTTAATTTGAAAATCACGAATCAGATAATGTGTATACATTTTTATAAATTGTAGAGGAACAGAAAGCAAATTGTTAATTAACGTAAGAAGTTTCAATAGATTTTATGTTTGATCTCAGATAAGACTTTGATGAAGACTTTTCAAGAATTTACAGCATTTAGTAAACCATTCATTTTACAAGGGTCGTCGAAACCACGAAACAATGGAAGCAGTATTCTAAGTTTGGAAACTTTCTATCTCTTCTATCTTTATAGCAACAAAATTATACTTTTACATAAAAAGTTTTATCTTTAAAGCTTGGTTTCCTTTTGTAGTTTTAATTGCATTTTCAGATGAAGCAAAATTTTATATAATTAGTAGACATACTTTAAAAATGTTATTTTTCGTACAAAATGTCAAAACTAAAATAAAAATAATAATAAATAAATATATATTACATACACAGACTCCTGTTCCTAAAGTAAGCAACTTAATGCTTGAGTTATAGTTAACAGCTGACTGTTATAACTACATATAAATACCATGATCTAATGTACTCGCGATGCGTCCAACAGTCAAAAATGGAAGCACATCACCAGGAGCATTAGCCTCAGAAATGTTATCGACCCACCAAACACCCAACCATGTACCTCGTCAACGCAATCACTTAACCACTCTGACAAGAGTATACGACCAAGAAGAAGATATATAAAATTCTCGTGTCAAAATGCTAGTTACAATACTCCTCCGAAACGGCTGGAATGATTTTTATGAAATTTTGTGTGCATATCGGGTAGGTCTGAGAATCGGCCAACATCTATTTTTCATATCAATAAGTTATTAGGCGAGGGGGAGGTATATGGTAAAACAACGTTTACGGGGTCAGCTAGTACTTATAATATAAATAAATACATAGTTGCATATCACAACCAGACTCGAGGCGGGAATCGAATCTACAACCCCCGGAGCAGATAGGAGTGCCACACGTGTGTGCAAGCTACCCCAACGGTCTTGTTATTTTAAATACTTATGTATTTTGTCGACATGATATTTATTGAAAATAGTAACATATCACATTACGTCTATTTTAAATTTCAATACTATTCGAATGTAATTTGAATAAACAAAATCATTAAATTCGCACAAAAAAGTTTTTTAATCTTGAAAAAGTGGAACACTCCGGGATAAAATTGCAGAACACTAAGTAGTTTACGAAGTTAAGTTTTACTACGGTAAATATTACGAAAGCAATATCATTTTATAAGTAAGGCTCGGGTTCAAGCAAAATTGGACATAAAATTAGCTCACAGTAAGCTAATTTTTCACTCAGTAACTATTAGCGGGGCGTGTATAATGTAAAATTCCGCAGATCGAGTATTATTCGTCGCACTGTAAGTGATTGTGTTTGTATAAGCTGTCCCTATCAACGCTATCCACACGGGCTTAAGTATTCGATCGGCTGTTTGTGGATTAATAAAGTATTGCGTCGAAAATAGATTTCAATCCTATTTGAACAACGCATTTTGGATAGATTTATTAACTTTGGATCGATTATTAACTAAAGAAAACCCGAAAAAGTTACCCCGACCTAGACCGATTTTTATGAAGTTTTGTGTTCATATTGGGTTGGCGTGAGAATCGACTAGCATCTATTTTTCATAGCCCCAAGTTATAAGGGGGGGGGGGGGGGGCATTAAGGAGGCGAATAACATACCTATATGGCATAACAACGTTTGCGGGGTCAGCTTGTTTAAATATATTATGTTACGCGTTTCCAAGTATTTTACACTCAATACGTTAAAATTGATGCGGGTGGTAGGTAAATCAGGTAATACTGGGTGTGGAGTATTAATGTTGGTGCGCGGCTAGTGAGCCAATCTAAATTTATAATAAAACTATAACAGGTCCTATTTTATTCGCTTCTGGTTAAAATAATGAGCATTTAAATAGGAAAGCTTCAATGCAAGTCGTAAATTCTTTCTTTAGAATATTTAACGCTACAAATTTTAATTAAAGAAGAAATTAAACGTGTTTCTAAAGGAACAATTATTAATTATATATTTTTATTTTATTAGTTCCAGTTTTTTTTTATAATTATATTACGTGATTTTTTATTGTACTTTAATTTTTCTACCTAATACCTCCTCTAATTTCTGTCTGTAACTGATCTTTTTCGGGTGTGCTGTAAGAAATCTCTTCTAGGGATAAGCTCACCTGTCACACATGATTTTCAATGACAAATGTTTGTATTCAATTCTGTACGTATAATAAATTGTTTAATATTTTTAATTTGATTAATAGCACCTAATACCTATTGTCTAAAAATTCTAAGTGCCTGTTTATAATAACTATTCAGAAGGTAAACGATTAGACTGAGTGTCGAATAGGATAAATTAACAGCTTTGGATAGGAACATTTAAAATCAAATTGTTTTTTATTGCTTTTGAAAACTATAAAACCTATTTTTGTAACTAAAATTTTCTATAAAAATCTGATTCAAATATCAGAGTACATGCGACTTCGAAAGGTTTCATTTTACCTGCGGGTTACTCTTAGTTTAATGGTTTTTGTATGTTATACGAGTATGTAGTACGAAATCGTTTAAGAAGGTCCAACAATTTCTACTCCAACATTTCGATAACCGCAAATACGTTCACGTTTCGCTCTCCATTTTACAAGGGTCTTTTCTGAACCGCGGTACGTTGACTGCTATCTTTTGTATCTGGACCTATGTACACTAACTACTTCTTACTCAATGTTAAGGATGAATATATATTGAAATAAAATAACCTATAATTCCATTAGTCAAGATTCTCTTAACGATCCTCTGAATAAAAATAGAAATTGATTTTCAATAAATATTATATTCACCCTATTTGGTGTCTCAGGTACTATAATATATATATATATATATATATATATATATATATATATATGGACATATGGAGTTTAGGAGTCCTCAATGGACCCCTAAACTACTTAACCGATTTTAGTCAAATTTGCACACCGTGTGCAGTTTGATCCAACTTAAAAGATAGGCTATATTTTATTTTGATATATTATGTTATTATTATATTTCAGAAAAAAATAAGGTGATACGAAGTTCGCCAGGTCAGCTAGTATATATATATATATATATATATATATGTGTGTGTGTGCGTTTGTGTTTCTGTGCTGGGTAAAGTAGCCAGAGCTCCTGAGGGTAGGGGGTTGCGGTCTTCAACGCGCTTGTGACGCTTCTAGTGCTGCAGACGTCTATAGGCTACGGTAATCGCTTACCATACCAACCATACCAAAAAATACTTTAATCATATTAGGGATGCTACAAAGCACAGAAAAAGTTATAAAAAAATAAGAATGAAACATAATTATAAAGGCCAGTTACAAATTCCATCTGTTTAAAATTAACAAACGTAAAATAAGTAAAGGAAAAATAAAACAAATAAGACGATAAAATAAAAATATAAATAGCTTTCTAATTTTATTCTATGTGTATAAATCATTTAACCACTCGCCATTGACGTACAATGGTACCTTAACTTTATAAGAATACTAGCTGATCCCGCAAACGTTGTTTTGCCATATATTTTATTAACCTTCTCAATCCCCCCCATAACTTAGGGGAATGAAAAATAGATGTTGGCCGTTTCTCAGATTTACCCGATATGCACACAAAATTTTATAATATTTTATAAACCCTCATAACACCCCCCCCCTACCCCTCTATAACTTAGGGGTATGAAAAATAGATTTTGTTCGATTCTCAGACCTACCCGATATGCACACAAAATTTCATAAAAATCGGTCAAGCCGTTTCGGAGGAGTTTAACTACAAACACCGCGACACGAGAATTTTAAAAATTGAAATGTAGTATAGTCTCGAAATGAAGAAGTCTTGTAAGAATTTTAAGAGCATACCTTTCAGCTCCTATATGAAAAAATTATATTTTAAAATAAATAAATAAAACTAGACAATCATGTATTAATTTCAAACCGTTGCCAAAAGTTTTTAACATTTTTCTTCTTTTCTACACGAATGTCATAATAGCTGCCATCATTACAGCGTAGTAACAAAATTATTATGCTTTTGTATTACAACGCGCTATCTCATATGAAATTATTATTGTTCCCTTATATATAATTACGTTTAATTCGACAATCACTTCTTTTCACCGTGTTGGGTCCTTTTGTTGTCATTCACAATAAAATGGTCCTCTACAATGGACAATATCGTCGAGTTGAGGATAATGTTCACCTTTATGCGCATATTTATAGACACACGTCCTCGATTGTGTTTCGTTTGGATTTGTTATATCATTATCATATTATAGTTCATCTACTTGTATAATAATTCCGAAAAGCAATTACATGTCTAGAAAAAAAATGTAAACGTAACTGGATTTTACATATATTATCGTATTTCCTTTTTTTGTACTATAAACAACTGTAGCATATCTATAATATAAAAATGAGTCGCTGAATGTGTTGCTAAGCGCAAAACTCGAGAACTGTTGGACCGATTTCGCTAATTCTTTTTTTAAAATATTCCTTGAAGTACGAGGATGGTTATTACGGAGAGAAAAATTCAAAAAAAAAAAATGTTAAAATTTCCTGAAAAAGTCTAAATACAACACTTTTCTATACTCCCATACAAAAGATTTGTGATAATACTTAAAAGTCAATTTGAACTTTAATACCATACGATAAAGTTTGTGTTAGGCGATACGAAGTTCGCCGGGTCAGCTAGTTTTACAATATTATAATATATTAAACATTAAGAAGCGGGTATTGGTTTGTTATGCTTAGAACTCAGATGTGTAAAAATTTCCTTTTTCATCACCCGAGTAAGATGGACTCTATTAGATTAACATTCTTTTGTCGCTTTGTGAACCATGCTTATTTCACTAATGATTATTTTTTTCTATGCTAAACCTATTGTAGCAATTAAATTTGGCAGTAAAAACGGAAAAATCATGCCACATTTCTAGGAACAGTTTATTTTGTCGATTCCTGTGTAAAACTTGCTTTTGTTCCTTTTCGTCTTTCTTTTAAAAACAGACCTGCAGAACGAGCCTTCTTGGATATTTCTAGCTTAGCCTAATATGATCAACTAAATATTTAAAGAATATCCCAAATATATAAAAAAAAGTGTAAACAAGGTATTTGTTTTTCTTATTATCTTTAGGTACATAACAAAAACAAGTTAAAGAAATTCAAACTTATTTCATTGGGTCAAAGATTTGATAGCCGCAAATGCGTTCTCGTTTATACAAGGGTCTTTTCGGCTCACAAAACAATGGCATTCCAAGTTTAGAAACTTTGTATCTGTTTTACCTTTGTCAGCTCTTAAGACGGAGCGGTTTTGGGATCGATGACTAGGTAAATATTTCTAGGTATGTATTTTGAATACTTCAACTAGTAAGGTATTTCATAAACATCAGCATATAACCGTAAATAACTGATAATAATTAATAATTATAGTAATAAGAGAATTAGAAAATGCTAACAGAGCTAAATAATAAATAATAAAAACATTGCATTGAACATACTATAAGCAAATACTTGCTGAATTCTTCATTTGATTTCAGTCGCCGAGTATAATTTAACTTTACGTCAATTTTGTCTTGTGTTTATTTAATAACTACACTGAGTCAGCCTGTAAACTACTTACTGCTGGATAAATACCTCATCTCTAAATAGGAGAAAAGTTGGAGTTTAATGCACAACTTTTTTACACTGTGCTTCGGCAAAACTTTTCCTGCAATAAGCAACGTCACAACAACAAAAGTCTCAAAGACAAACATACAGTGTGACAAAAATTAACTAAGCGTTACGTAGGCTATTGCAGTCGATGTATATATTGAAGCAGCAGGCTGTTTCAGTTCAAGTTATTACTTTAATTTTTTCCTTAGCTACCTAAAAATAATATCAACACAAATACTTACAAGACGAATTTTATTAAAATACAATTTTAATAAGTTCTATTTTACTTTTTTATTACCCTGTTTATGATTATATTTATTATCTGTTTTATTATTTACTAGCTGTGCCCGCAACTTCGTCCGCGTGGAATTAACAATATTGTTCAGTTCGCAATCACAAATTTCGGAAATAAAATTAGCCTAAGTAAGGAGTACCTTATTACAAAAGTTATCTGCCATTGAAAGTCCCGTCAAAATCAGTCCAGCCGTTTAAGAGATTAGCCGGAACAAACAGACAGACAGACAGACAAACAGATAAAATTGTAAAAAATGTTATCTTGGTATATGTACTATGTATGCATTTAGTAAAAATCGGTTATTTTAATATTACAAACAAACACTCCAATTTTATTTATTTGTATAGATATAGATTAGTACACCAGCTATTTGCCAATGAAATTCCCGTCAAAATCGGTCCAGCTACTTAAGAGATTAGCTGGAACAAACAGACAGACAGACAGACAAAAATTTCAAAAAATATTATTTTGGTATATGGATGTATCCATGTGCATTAAGTAATAAGCGGTTATTTGAATATTACATACAGGCACTGCAATTTTATTTATTTGTATAGATTTATTCTGTTAATTTTATTCTTATAACGATACATACCTGAATGTCTATACATACCCATACCATCTAATAAATATCTATACATACATGAGCTGACAAATACTATATAATTTAACATTTAAATGGACACTTTATCTGTTATAAAAATTTCAACAAGTGTATGACTCAAATGAAAGAAGAGTTGGCACAATTTATAACGATAAACATTCGCTCTCCTTTCCGTTGAATGGTTTGGAACCCAAAGGCCACTTACCCTTATTTCACCTTATACCTTTTTATATACATGTAATTTGGTTAAATAAAAACAGGAAACAGCTACTACTTCAACAAATTTTACGAGTTGTTGAAGAATAAGGAACGATACTTTCTAATACCTTCTCAATATATCTTTATTTAAAATATTACTAAAATCCTTATTAAACTGTATCTACTGAAAAAAAAAACTAAGTAAACTGTTTAATAAATTAAATTATTTGTTCTATAAAATTATATGAAATAATTATTCACTTTTAGCTATTAAAGAACAAATACATGTCTGTGGCTCCAAAAACTACAAACTTACCTATCAATCTTCGACTAGTATATATTCGAAAGGACTACAATTTAGGATTTGTTTCCTGCAATGAAAATAAATTTTTGTAGTAACCTAAATCGAATTGACAAATATTTTTAATTTAAGATAATTATTTCGACGAGTAATTTATAAGGTTATTATTGTAAAGAATCCCTTCTTATTTTCGGTTATTGGTTTTACACGATTATTGTATTGTTCAGAAAATTGTAATTTCATATATAATGAAATACGAATTAAAGACCTAAATTAGAAAACTCATATCAGTATAATATAATGGAAAAATTTTACTGTTATAGAACCAAGAACGATATTTACTTTTCGATGCTAGTACTGTTTTTTTGTGGTTTTTGTCTTAAATAATTATTTAATTTTTTACTTTCATTCATTTAAAGAATTTGATGATTATTTGTAAAAGTTTAATGTTAAAAAATGTATTTTATAATACAACTTTGGCAGTAACAACTTTGGCAGTCTGAATAAAATTAAACTGCCTTCTTAGTTATAAGAACGAAATAGTTTAAACTTTCCACATTAAATTTTTTAAATCGGGACAAAGATTTTAATAAATCCCCAGCGTGTGCTAAGTTCTTGTTCGTCATTAATCGTTGTTCAGCTGGTCCATAAGTAATTTAAGTATTGTTTTAATGGAGCTGTTAATATTATTTAAAAAATGATTTATGCATATATTGTTAAATATTATTGTTTACGACAGTAAAAAGAAATTTGAACCTTTTATTTTCGATTCCGTTTGACTACTATTTCAAGCAACATTAATACTTACATTTTTCCGAGTTTTCTGAGGTTCGTTCGTATTATCGAGGTTTCGTCAACGTCAATTTGAATTTTCTTAGATCGGATTAAATTGGCCTATTGTCAGCCTTTGAAAGAGCTTCTGGCGTTCCACGTTTCGAAGGGGCTTTATGTAACAAATTACTGAAAGTATTTATTGTGCCTACGTCAATATAACATACACTGGTATATTCGAAAGTTAATGTCGTTTCATATTAATATCAATACCAAAATACTATATACTACTCAAAGAATATAAGGTAGATATAAATCTTTAAAAATGTTTCACTATAAGCTATAAGTGTTCCAATAGCAAATGTATAAAGAAATAATTCAAGATAAGTGAGCAATTCAAAATGATAAAAAGATGAAAATCGTATTCAATATGTCACTTTTTATCATAAATTATGCAGCGATTGAGTACGACGTGACTTGCATGAGATGTCGTATAAATTATAGCGCTGCGGGAATCACATACAAAAATAATACGTAACGAGGCAATAAATATTCCTACAACATAACAGCCCGTCAATAGCGCGAACGAGTTTTCATAAATTGTGTAAAATTTATAAAAAACACTTTTCACGTAGCTTTAAAATATGATCGTAAAATAAAATACGCTCATCGAGTTGTAGCCATCAATTTTACACACTGCGGTCCCTAATAAATTAATCAGAGAATGCATTAAGGCACGGCTGGTATAAATTGCATAATAATTTTCGCGCGAATTTTACGCGAAAACTTTGTAATTTTCTTACTTAATAAAAGGCAATTAACTCGAACTTTTAAAGTATATTTGGCTTTCAAGAATAGAAAATTCATCAATATTAATTTGCCTTTTAATTTAAAATAATTTCAATAGTATAATACGTACTGTAGAGGCTCCTAAACTTACAAAATAATGTCTTCCAGTAATCACAATATCACTTCAGCCTATCGCAGTCCACTGCTGGACATAGGCCACCCCAAGTTCGCGCCAGACATCCCGGTCTTCCGCAATCCTCATCCAGCCGACACCGGCAATCTTACGTATATCGTCGGTCCAACGGGCCGGAGGACGTCCCACACTGCGTTTGCCAAGACGCGGTCTCCACTCTAGGACCCGTCTACTCCAACGGCCATCGGTCCTGCGACACAAATGACCAGCCCACTGCCACTTCAACTTGCTAATTCTGTAGGCTACGTCGGTTACTTTCGTTCTCTCGCGGATAGTCTCATTTCTAATCCTTGGATTGGATTAGAAATCACAATACAACACAGTAAAAAGTACGGTAAATGTTATTAAATAATAAAACATAACTTAATCTTTTTTTTTTTGTTCGAAATGTAGTATTTTTATCAACTAGATCTAGCATAACAAACTTTGTGCCCTTTAATAGTAAGACTGTAATGCTAAAAATGTTATTATTATAATCAGTTCACCACAGTCTTTTTATTCAATGTAATACGATATCGAAATGTATATTTTAATGAATAGATTTTAGCTGTATAGTGGTTTAACAATTGAAATCAATACGTCTTGTATTGAATTGAGGTCGGATTTTATACGAAAAAAGATTATTAAAAGGCATAATTGCTAGAGATTAATTAAACAACAAATTAACCTAGTCCAAACGTAAAAAACTAGCACTAAAAAACTAATTACATATTAATAGTAGAGCAGAATACTAATATAAGATTCCTTTATGTGATGTAATATCTACGAGTTTATATTAATCTCTATTTCTTGTCGGTCCCTCATGTCTGAGGATCTTGGTCAGCATCAGGGTAGCATCTGGAGCGGACGATTTGCCTCCACCGGTCTCTGTCCATGGCGTATATATTAATACGTAAACAAATACTTTGTACCCCTTTTTACGAAAATTGTACGGACGGAGGAGTATGAAATTTCGTACACTTATAGTTACACATAAAATATATTAAATCAATCAAAAAAACATTACATACACTACAATGTATTTGACACACACACACGCATATTATACTATTTTGTTGATGGTCAAAGTCTGTAGTCAGATTGAGAATTTCAAAAAAAGGTTCTTTATTTTAATTATTTTTTGGTTTTCTTTACTTTAAATTTTTAATAATGGTCAAATATCGATCTCTGGGCGACCACTAGTCAGAATAAATATTCCAAGTAATCAATAGCCTACCTAATAAAGTCATTTTGGTCTCAAATTGTCCCCTTACTAATCTCAATCAATTTTACGGTCTAGCCCGTATCTTGACTGTAAATTGCGGTGAATAATAAATATCTTTTGATAAAGTCTTAAAGGTCGATAAGACGTTTCTTTCCTTTTTTCGTTTTTAAAAGATATAAGAAATATTTTATATATTAAATGTACACATGCTGACTTTTTAACAAAAAAGAATACCATAAAAATGAATGATTTTTATCAAATATGTAATTAAAATTGAAATATACGTTGTCTAAGACAGTATGCAACCAATCTCTTTCTGTATAATTGAAAATAATAATGAATCCTCTCTAAAATAGTTATTGTTCAACAATATCTCTCTTTTCTGTAACAAAAATTAGAAAGTAGAATTCTTATATTACGTAATACATAATCATAAATATTACTCATAGAAACTTGTACTCAATTGGAAAAGAATATGAGAAATTACATCAATAACAATAAGCAATAAGATCAAGTACTTGGAGTATACATTTAATGTATACTCTAAGATCAAGTACTTATTATAATTAGCTTCAAAAATAACTCATTAATTTGCATTTACAGTAATAAAAAAAATTCAATCCAGAGCGTAATCTCGACTAACTTAATAGCATTTCACTATAAATACCTATAAGTTGTTAAGTAAACTCTACTTTGATTTTCATTAGTTTTCATTCAAAGTCAACGTGAAATTAGCTTCGCAGTCGCCGGGTGTTTTACTTCCGGACGAAACTACAGTAAACACAGGATTTGTAACACTGTACCTTAGTACAGTATATACTATATACTTACAAATACCACCAACAAATCTAAATGTACGCTTAAAATAATATAAATTTATTTTAATTATATTGTTTACTTTGTTATTTAATGATTTTAAGTAAACTAAAATAAGTCGAGCTGAGATGAAGCAAAATTTCTTTCAAAAATAACAACATTTCAACAGATCTAATATGAAGACATGTATAATCTCACTCACTGATCGTCATTACACGTTATGGTGGTAGAGGCCAGAAAGCTAAACGTGGACTTACTCGAGCGTCGTGAGAACTATTAGAATTTGAAGATTAGATCCTAAAAAGAAAAAAAAAGTTATATGATGTATGTATGTAAGGTATATGCGCCCTACGTGTTTCTGATAATGAAAATATATTATCTGTCAGTTTGCGAGATGGGTATGACCGTACGAAGGAATAGAATTTTTATATTTTAAACCCTCAGTAAGGGTCAGTACGACGAGAACATCAAGATGAAGCATCTGTATAGCATAAGAGACACAAATCCTACAATTTTTTCATTGAGTAAATTTAATGACTGGCTAGATCCCAAGTTAAGCAGTCTTATTCTAATGTTATTGTTAGAAGCATGCTCTATAGGATTGCAGAAGTAATAAAATAAATTTATTTGCAAAAAAAATTATATGACTACGTACTGATTTTTTTTCAAATCTAGATTCAAATAGTAATTAAAAAGTGCAAACGTTAAAGCTATGTAAAATGTAACTTTTGCCTTTGACACTTAAATCAACAACCTTATTTTAAGCATCACCATTTATCTTTTTATCAGTACACACACACACACACATCAGCCTATCGCAGTCCACTGCTGTACATAGGCCTCCACAAGTTCTCGCCAAAAATGGTGTGAACTCATGTGTTTTGCCCATAGTCACCACGCTGGGCAGATGGGTCGGGAACCGCAGGGCTTTGTCGCACCGAAGACGCTGCTGCCCGTCTTCGGCCTGTGTATTTCAAAGTCAGCAGTTGGATGGTTATCCCGCAATCGGTCGGCTTTTTAAGTTCCAAAGGGGTAGTGGAACTGTGTCATCACTTAGTCGCCTCTTACGACACCCACGGGAAGAGAGGGGGTGGCTATATTCTTTACTGCAGTAACCATACAGAATCACTTCATCAGTGTGGAAGTCATAAGCGAATTACGGGCTAAAAAAGAAGGGTGTCATTTTACGTCCATCCGTTCATTCCAATACAGAAAATATGTTAGCTACAACATGCATATTTTTTGTTTCATCGTAGTCAACACTTACTAACTACTACGATAAAATTAACATCTTACATTATCACATGTTAGCAATAAAACTAGTAAGCCTTTCAGGTTGTGCTATAAAAAAACTAATTATCTATAATATATATAAAAGCGAAAGGTCACTCACTCATCACGAAATCTCCGAAACTATAACACCTACAAACTTGAAATTTGGCAAGTAGGCTTCTTATAGGACGTAGGCATCCGCTAAGAACGGATTTTACGAAACTCGACCCCTAAGGGGGTAAAACGGGGGTTGAAAGTTTGTATGAAAGTCCTATGTTTTTGAAGTAAGAGACTTGAAATTTAAAATGTACGCTCTTTAGATGGTGAGAAGGTGTCCAAATAATGTATCTTTAGACAGCAACTCCCTTTTGGGGTTAAAACGGGGGATGATAGGTTTACTCCCTCATCACGAAATCTCCGGAACTATAACACCTACAAACTTGGAATTTGGCAAGTAGGCTCCTTATAGGACGTAGGCATCCGCTAAGAACGGATTTTACGAAAATCGACCCCTAAGGGGGTAAAACAGGGGTTGAAAGTTTGTATGAAAGTCCTATGTTTTTGAAGTAAGAGACTTGAAATTTAAAATGTACGCTCTTTAGATGGTGAGAAGGTGTCCAAATAATGTATCTTTAAACAGCAACTCCCTTTTGGGGTTAAAACGGGGGATGATAGGTTTACTCCCTCATCACGAAATCTCCGGAACTATAACACCTACAAACTTGGAATTTGGCAAGTAGGCTCCTTATAAGACGTAGGCATCCGTTAAGAACGGATTTTACGAAAATCGACCCCTAAAGGGGTAAAACGAGGGTTAAAAGTTTGCATGAAAGTCCTTTGTTTTTGAAGTAAGAGACTTGAAATTTAGAATGTTCGCTCTTTAGATGGTGAGAAGGTGTCCAAATAATGTATCTTTAGACAGCAACTCCCTTTTGGGGTTACAACGGGGGATGGTAGGTTGACTCACTGATCACGAAATCTCCGAAACTATAACACCTACAAACTTTAAAATTTAGCAGGTAGGCTCTTTATAGAGCGTGAACATTCGCTGAGAACGAATTTTATGAAACTCGACCCCAAGAGGATAAAACGGTGGTTGGAAGTTTGTATGAAAGTCCTATCTTTTTAAAGCAAGAGACTTGAAATTTAAAATGTATGCTCTATAGATGGTGGGGAGGTGTCCAAATAACGTATTTTTAGAAATCAACTGCCTTTTGCGGTTAAAACCGCGGATGGTAGGTTGACTCACTCATCACGAAACCTCCGAAACTATAACACCTACAAACTTGAAATTTGGCAAATAGGTTCCTTATAGAGCGTAAACATCCGCTGAGAACGAAGTTTACGAAAATCAATCCCTAAGGGGATAAAACAGGGGTTGGAAGTTTGTATAAAAGTCCTATGTTTTTGAAGTAAGAGACTTGAAATTTAACATGTATGCTCTGTAGATGGTGAGAAGTTGTTCGGATAATGTATCTTTAGAAATCAACTCCCTTTTGGGGTTAAAACGGGGTATGGTAGGTTGACTCACTCATCACGAAATCTCCGAAACTATAACAGCTAGAACTTGAAATTTTGCAGATACTTTCCTTATAGGGTGGAAACATCCGCTGAGAACGGATTTTACGAAACTCGACCCTTAAGGGGATAAAACGGGGGTTGAAAGTTTGTATGAAAGTCCTATGTTATTAAGGTAAGAGAGTTGAAATTTAAAATGTATGCTTTATAGATGGTGAGGAAGTGTCCAAATAATACATCGTAATCTATATATATAAAAGAGAAAGGTCACTGACTCACCATCCAGCGGTATTTGAGTATATAGATATATCGAGAGGTATCGACAAAGATGAAATTTGGCAGGGGGGTAGATTATAGTTAGTAGACGTCCGCTAAGAACGGATTTTGAGATATTTCACCGCTAAGGGGGTTTAATTGGGGTTGATAGTTTGTATGAAACATATACAGAAGCTATAAGTTCGCCTGATAGGTTATTTATACTGTAGCCTGAAGATAAATAAATAAAAATGTAGTGCAAAGAGAGGTTTTATAAAAATAACTATTAAATTATATTAAATTGTGCCTTTGAAAAAGTTACTCAGTGATAAGCATTTCAAGTGACTAAAATAAAAAAATAATTTGCGTTAAGCATCTTAACAGTAATGCATATCTTCATAACCACGCGGACGTAGTCGCGGGCAACAGTTAGTGTATTATAAAACAAAAGCGTATGTGATCAATTCCCTCAAAATCTCCTGAACGGATTGTCATGCGGTTTCACCAATGGAGAGAGGGCTTTAAGAGGAAGGTTTACGGAACGGCTAAGCCGATTTTGATGAGAGTTTCACTGGAAGTTTGCCGGGAAAACTTTGTGACAAACTGATTACAACGCGGGCGAAGCCGCGGGCACAGCTAGTATTTTATAAAATACAGATTTCAATAAAAATGTTTCCTAAAACATTGATTTAAAAAGTAATATATGTATAATTCATACCGGGACAGTAAAAAGTTGATACAACATTGATTTGGTCATTTGGCTCTAGTTTTTATTGAATTTGAATTGGCATCAGTTCAAATACTCCGTTAGCAGAATTAAATTGAAGTAATCCATGCAGTACTTTTTGAGTTTATCCTGAACATAGATACAGACAAACAGACAAACAGACAAAAATTCTAAAAACTATATTTTTGGCTTCGGTATCGATTGTAGATCACACCCCAAATATTCTTTGAAAAAATATTCAATGTACAGTTTTGACTTTCGTACCATTTTATTATATGTATAGATTATTCCATCCTTAGCAATTATAATATAAAGTCTTATAGTTTAAATTATGAGCAGTATGTGTAAGTTTTAATTTTACTAAATTAAATCAAAATATATTCAATACGTTTTGAATTTTTTGCGTGCGTATATAAGTATAAATTAGGTACTCCTCAGACTGCAATTCCCTTGACTCTTTTTAGCTCGTCTCTGCTGGGTGACTTTGGACTTTCATATTAGGCAGATAGCCAGCAATGACAATGACAACACGCAGCCGAAGACTTCAGGAAGAATTTTTGACGTATCTTCATATACAACGTTGCTCACGGAGATATCGATTTGTGTAGCAGGAGTGATGGCCGTTGGAGCAGACGTGTTCTGGAGTGGAGACCGCGTCTTGGCAAACGCAGTGTGGGACGTCCTCCGGCCCGTTGGACTGACGATCTACATAAGATTGCCGGTGTAAGCTAGATGAGGATTGCGGAAAGCCGGGATGTCTGGCGCGAACTTGGGGAGACCTACGTCCAGCAGTGGACTGCAATAGCCTGAACTGACTGACTGACTGAACCAATTTACTTGATTTAAATAACAATAATTATTGATATATACTTTTAACATATCATTTAAACTTTTTTTTACATTTTCATTTATGTGCTATAAAAGTTTTATTATCTTGTTACAAAAACTGTGTTTAAAATGAGAATTAATTTGTTTTTGTAAATCAAATATATTTTTCTTCTAAACCGACCATTTTCTCGAATGTCAATCGCTCTTATACTACGCCAAATTACACGATCGGTTTTAATTGCCTGCTGCTTGCGACGGCGTCCATTCTTTTTAAGTCCTTTTTAAATCCCTCTCAGTAAATAAAAGCTTAAAAATAAAAATTTAAAAACATTAAACTAAATAAGCCATTATTCAAATAAATAAAATTAAACTAAGTTTTTCAATACCAAAATCTAATTTAGAATTAATTGGGCAAATAATTTTCAGTGTGAATAGTTTGTAAATTTATCATTTATTTTTATTTTAAATTGATTTAATATCATTCGAAACTTTTTAATATTTAAAAATCATTATTTTTAAAATAAAAGGTAAGAACGAAAGTTTCTTTTTAAAATTGTTCGAAATGGTCTTTTATGTCCGAGCAAGTTTCGTATTATACACGTAATTCCTTTTCAGTTCTTAATTACCGTTTCCTAATTGTCGGTATTCCGTTGGTTATTTATATAAAATTAAAATTATTCTATTTGTCAAAACAAAATGTAGTAATTATTAATGGAAATGGATGATGCAAACATTAAAAATAAGATTGTCCATTCTTTTAATACATTTAAAAATATCAACTCATGAAATAATTTGTATTCTAGAACAAAAAACAAACATTTATATCAGTATAACTATATCTATACTAATTTTACAAAGATGAAAAGTTATTTGTTTGTTTGTTTGTTTAAGCGCGCTAATCTCAGGAATTACTGGTTCGAATTGAAAAATTCTTTTTGTGTTGGTAGACCATTGACCGAGGAAGGCTGTAAGCTATTTTTTTCTTCAAATTAACGCGTATAAAACCGCGTGGCACAGCTAGTGTAATATGTACTTAAATTAGTATATTTGTTCAATCATGTCGATAGAACATTGTTTCTACAACGAACGTTAAGACAAGGAAGACAAATCAACATAAGTTGAATGATAAGATTATTTTTAAGTAGTAACTACCAATACATTATATCCTTAATTAACATGGTTGAAATTCATACGTAAGAGTGATCACGTTAATAATTTATAACTTGTAGTAGCTTAAAGATAACATACCAGAAATTCATTCTAAGACGCCGTCCCAGAGTTGTGGTGTACGGAGCGACCGCTTTAGGCAACGTTAGTATTTGCTTGGAGGCAATTGTTCGCAGCGAACTATGTGAATTTGGGGTAATACTTACCGTGTATTGATCGAACAATACTATGAATTATTACTTTAATAATAATGTTGAATATAAATTACAGTAGTACAATATTGTTTCAGTATAATTGTAAATAATATATGTCATACACTTAGCATTTTTTTTTAATAGTAGGGTAACAAAAGTAGAGTTCCTTTAGAGAAGTATTTTGTTTGCATTTACTAATTGCTATGAGTGGCCCGTTGGCGAAGTTTTAGTGACCCTGTTTTCTTCACTAAGGGTTGTGGATTCCATTTCTGCCCTGAGTCTGGGTGCAATATATGTATTTATTTTTATAAGAATTTGGTATTTATTTGTATTTACCGCAAAAAAATACATATATCAACTATATTAGCCAGCTGGTACCTATAGCACAGGCATTAAGTTGTTTACCTTAGGAACAAATGATCGTATTATAGTTGTGAGAGCTTAAAACCTTATATATTACAGTTTTGTTGTAATAAAGTAACTTTTTCTTTGCAATGTTTTGGATATACATATATTGTTTAGTTAATGTGCTTCAATTAGGCAAAATTATATCATGCTATCACTATTTATAAGTTTTTTGTACGATAAAATAGATTTTAAGCCTTACTGAAATTTTGTAAAATGAATAAAGATGAAAAGTAAACATTATGAAGGTTTTAAAAAGAAGATATTGAGATAAAAGATTTTGGCATCGTCACAAACACTATTCTCATTGAATCAAACCATGAAAAGGCGTTTTCTACAGGTTCAAGCGACAAATGGGCAACGGGCCAGTGATTTTTTGATTTCTAGTAGTTACAGGTGCTGCAGTATTTTTATTATGGTAGTCATTTTGTTGCGATAAAATTAATCAAAGTACTAAATGTAAAACTTAAGCCTTGCTGGTTCTATTCGAATTATGCCATTAATCTTTTAAATACAAATTGTTTAACTAATAACAATCAATTATCGTCCTCATTTTGCCGACATGCTTTTAGTATTTGTATGCAATATAAACTCTACGATAAACGCCCGATTTTAATTATAGTTTTAATTGATATAGATTTTACTTATGCTTCGTCAATCAGTACATATAATAATAAAAATGTAAATGTAATAAGTTTTTGTACACTAATTTCAGAAACTGCTTATCCAATTTCGATACGTATTTCATTAATATATTGTAGTAAGCTTCAGGAAACATTAAAATGAACATATTTTTTTTCGGATTTTATCGCGGCGGACCATAACTTCCTGTGACCATGGTTGCTGTAAAGTATCCGAAACGTCGGCCATCTAAAAAGACATGTACATAATACTAGCTGACCTGGCAAACTTCGTACCGCCCTATTTTTTTTCTTAAATATAATAATTAAATATATCAAAATAATATAAAGTCTATCTTTCAAGCTGGATCAAACTGCAAACGATGTGCAAATTTGATTAAAATCTGTTAAGTAGTTTAGAAGTCCATCGCGGACAAACAACGTGACACATAATTTATATATTAGAATTGTTATAAATATATTGTGACGCAATCGTTAACATTTCTACTTCATAAAAAACATTCCGCAGAGAGATTCGAGCTCCAAGATCATAATTGTCGCGTATAGCTGTTTTTTGCAAAATAAATACAGTCTAAATATCTGGATTATTACTCCACAGTAACAGGCCGTAAGACATAACACTATGGAAATAGCTAAATATATTAAATATGTTAAACGCGCAGTAGCAACGTCGGTTAGTTGTCGAACTTTTCGAGCTGCGAAAGATTTTGATTACTGAAAAAATTAAATTATAGAAGAAAAAAACGAATACATATCATCATATTTTGGACTAGAAGTTAACTGATTTTAATAGAATTCAAACTTCAAATTTAATACACTTTTTTTTTATATGTCATAGGTCGGCAAACAAGCGTACGGCTCACCTGATGGTAAGCGATTACCGTAGCTTATAGATGCCTGCAACACCAGAAGCATCACAAGCGCGTTGGCGACCCAATCCCCAATCCTCCCAGGAGCTCTGGTCACCTTACTCACCAACAGGAACATAATACTGCTTGAAAACAGTATTATTTTGCTGTGATCTTCTTGTAAGGTCGAGGTACTACCCTAGTCGGGCTGCTCCATATTTTGAGCAGGAAATTCCTGCTGTGCCCTACCTCAGTTGCTGTGCCCTACCTCAGTTGTGACTACGTTGTTCGAAAAATATAAATAATGTCACTAGGTAGGAACGATGTTCCTTCGGATAGTATAGAAGCAATACAATTTGAAAAAAAACATGTTAAATTTTATATATATTTTCTAGTTCTTGTTTTTTTTATAATTTTGTTGATTGGTTTTTAATTAAGTACATAAAATTATTTAGGAAATTTAGTTTTTTAGAAAATAACAAATACCGTAAAATAAAATAAATCAAACAAAATAATAATAATGATAATAGTTCAAACTATTGAGTAAAATAAAAAAACATGTCTTTATTTATTTTTGTCGACAATATAAAATTACATAAATAATTTTTAAAAAAGTTTACTAGTAATATTGTAGTTTTACAAACGTCATATTATACAGTCATGTGACTGCTATTATGTCATTTCCGTTATATATTTTTCTTACGGTCGCCCAGCCAAGTGTCAAGCCTTCCGTAAGGAACTTCGTTCCAATAATCGAAAGTAGTTAACGGTTGCTTCTGCAGTTCTTTTGTTACAACTGTGCTTCACCTAGAGTATCCTATATAAAGAATCATCTCTTGAACTTTGTCTAAAGAATAAAATCTTATATTTCTACTCAGCAAAACGTCATTCATTAACTTACAAAGACTTATTAATTAGTTAACACTACATAAGACTAATTAATTTGTTAAAATCTAATTGAAGAGTTTATTAAGTATTATCGACACCAAATAATATAGGTGTATAGTAGTAGTAGTTGCAAAATATTTTTTTTTCTACCATTAGTCAAGATTGGTATTTAAACAACGGAACTCATAAAGTATTAAAGCTATAGTAATTTTCTGTGTGAAGTTATGTGGAAGTCCTCGGGCTTAAAAGGTTCCATATAAGTACTAATTTGTTTGAGTATTTGGTTAGTGGCTTACGGATTTAACAAAATTCGAACAAATCGTACTAAATTAGCATTCACGGTCATCGATTTTTGAGAAATCTGGCAACTTTATTTTTAATTTTATAATGTTAGACAGTTGGTTTTGTTTTTAGTTCCTATGTATTTACTGTTAAAATCTGCTATTTGTTATCAAATTATATATATATATATATTTAACCTACTTATCACAATATAAGAGAAGGAGTAGCGATTAAACATCAAGGATGAAGTTACGTAGCTCATATAAATAAATCAGATATGTTATTTTATTTTAACCAAAACATTTTTTTTCCTTACAGT
Source organism: Melitaea cinxia (assembly GCF_905220565.1). Taxonomy (NCBI): domain Eukaryota; kingdom Metazoa; phylum Arthropoda; class Insecta; order Lepidoptera; family Nymphalidae; genus Melitaea; species Melitaea cinxia. The sequence continues at coordinate 9,694,197 of NC_059404.1, forward strand.
GTGTTTTCTTTTTCTCAAAAGAGTATTTTTTTCAATTAAGTAACAAAATTTTTCAATGATTACTATACAATCTATAATATTGCAAAAGAGTATTAGCGCTAAAATGAGTGGAGAAAATAAACACGTTCTTAAAACATATACAGGAAGAAAATAACCAAGTTGGCAAACAACCCGGTTCATTTTATACTGAGCCATTTATTAGCTGTCATAAATTGCTCCAGTAGGTTTACTCAGTTTCAATTAACGGTTGAACTACGAGTACTTGTACTTTGGCGATGCGATCGCGAGAGAAATTTCTTTATAGACGTCTGATACACCATCAGCATTTTATCAAATTAAAAAAGGATAAAGCTATAATATAACTAATAGAATAGCTATACAAATAAATAAAATTGGAGTCTATGTTTGTATATAATAACTGCTTTTAACTAGATGCATATATATGTATACACGGTACAAATACCAAAATATTTTTTTTACAATTTCTGTCTGTCTGTCTGTGTGTTCCGGCTAATCTTCGACCGACTTTGACGGGACTTCCACTTGCAGATAGCTGATATAATAAGGAGTAACTTAGGCTATTTTTGTTTAAGTTTTTTTTTGTAAGTGCAAACTGGACAATATTTTTTTTTTTCAAATTCCACGCGGACGACGTCGCGGCCACAGCTAGTTTTTGATCTGTAATTCCAACAATATCGATCGATATGTACCTTTAAGTATCTTAATTAGGAGCGAGTCCAACAGTAGATATCTATCGACTCTTGAGATTTATTATTTTAATAAATTTTAATTTGACTCACTTAATAGATCACACACTTTTTTGACCGACTTCAAAAAAGGAGGAGGTTACACAATTCGACCGTATATTTTTTATGTATGTTCGGGGATAACTTCGTCGTTTATGAACCGATTTTTTATACTTCTTTTTTTGTTGGAAATTTCCCAATTGTCGTACTATGATAAGGAAACCAGAGTCTCGTGAATCCCAGAGAAATCGAGGGAAACCCTCGAAAATCGTAGTGCGTTTGTTAATTTTTTTCGTCTATTTACGATGTATTAGTTGTCGATGTAATTAAAGTCGTTTTTTTTTTTCGTTTGCGAACAAACAATTATTCTCATTGATGTGTATTATGATCTATGTATAGATTTCCTCTTCTTAGGAATAAAATACCACAAAAAGTGAAATATCCTTTAGGAGACACTGTCATTTTTCTCTTACGTATCATACAAGTATAGCTATAGTCTGTGGTATGGTATAATTGCTATTTTAAATCTCGCTTGTTTAAGTGTTACTTAACAAGAGTGGAGTATGGAAATGATACTCTAGTAACCATATTCGTCTTTCCTTGACAAGATTTTAATAGAAAGCTTGTCAAATATAATTATAGATCGACAAAGTTCCTTACGTCCACAGCGCGACAAAATGTCAAATTCGGTAGACATGATAAGTGATTGAAGAATAACCAATTTTCCTTGCGTATATGGAGCTAAATATTTACGTATGCTCTTTTGAACGCTTCTCGATTTATTTACATAATATTAGGTCTTTATTTATGAAATTGCCGTTTCGTCGTACTGGCTATTTTAAAACTAAAAAAAAAAATCGCTAGGAACTCTAATTTCAAATTATTTTTATTTTAAAAATTATAGAATTCTTTTTTTATAATTAGTCATTTGTTTAATGGTTAGCGTTCTGTTTACATCGCATTTGTAGGTTTTTCGTCATCGTGGATATGTTAAAAATTCGAGTAATTATGGAGTATGAGTTCCGTCGTGGTAGCAAAGCGGCAGAAGCAGCACGCAACATCAACGACTTTTACGGTATGAGCACTACTACCGATCGTACCACCCGTTATCGGTTTACTCGCTTTCGTTCCGGAAATTTTGACCTAAGAAATGTGGTCGGGCGAAATGTTGGTCGACAATGACGAATTAAAGGCGATTGTGGAGGCTGGTGATTCTCAAACTACAGCTGAATTAGTAGCAGCTTTCGAAGTTAGCACTAAAACAATATTGGTCCATTTGCGTCAAATTGGCAAAGTAAAGAAGCTCAACAAATTGGTGCCTCACGAATTGAATGAACTCCAGCGCGAAATACGCGTCGAGACGTGCCTTGCACGGCTCAACAGACACACAAACGAAGGCATATTGAATCGCATTGTTACTTGTGACGAAAAATGGATTCTACTCAATAATCGCAAGCGCTCAGCTAGTTGGTTAGATCCTGGTTCAGTACCTAAACAATGCCCTAAACGAAAAATGATGAAAGTAAGTGACGGTAACTGTGGTCTAGCGCCGGTGTAATTCATCACAGCTTCTTACCAAACGGCATGGGCATTACTGCAGATGTGTACTGTGAAGAACTAAACACAATAGTGAGGAGGCTCGCACGTCTCCAACCAGCTTTGGTCAATCGCTCGGCTCCGCTGCTCCTACACGACAACGCGCGACCTCATACTGTACATCAGACGGTCTCCAAATTACAAGAGCTGGGGTTGGAAGTTCTCCATCATTCACCGTACTCACCAGATCTTACCCCTACAGAAAAAAATTCAATACCCCAGAGGCCAAAATGCCTTTAAAGAGTGCCTCCTGTCCAGCAGAGTTTTTCAAGAAAGGCATTAATAAGTTACCATTACGTTGGCAAAAATGCATTGATTCCATGAGTAATTACTTTGAATAATAAAAATAAAAAATATAGAAAAAAATGCGTTACTTTATTTCATCAAAAAAGGTAATTTCTTAGGTTAAAGACCTATTATATTAAGTCAGTACATGAATGTCCCGAGCTACTATTAGCGTTGTTACTGCTCTGCTTTTCTAACATTTTTATAATCGATAATGTATTTTAAAGACAATTTTTCGTTTATGTGTTACTAGCAACTAGCTTCCAGCTTCATTCGAGTAATGTATAAGGGATCTTAATGACAGTAAAGGGTGCACGCAGCGGTGGTCGCATCAAAGGAGAGCCGTCATCGGAATGAGGCCCGCTCATAGATTTAATTTTATGTTCAAGCAATTTTTTGCAAATTTATAAATAAAATTGTACTGTCTAAGTAAATATCATAATGTGCGTGAAGTACTAAAAATACCTAACAACTAATTTAAAATTTAAGTTGATAAATATTTGTCTAAATAGCATTCCAACTATTGCATCTCTCTCAGTATCTGTCCTCAAAAATTTGTTCAAAAATAGATAATATATGCCAACGTAAGCTTTTTGGTAGAGCTGAATAAGAGAAATAATTCTACCATTCATCGGCTTTTTTTTATATCAAAGAAATTAATAACACAGCGTATTTGATGTCTCAGTTGGCGTAATATATCCCGACCTTTTTAACAAACATCGCCACATTTCAAACAATTTACTGAAAACCTTAAATAAATTATACATCCAAACGTTCATCATGAACCATTCCGCCTGTTAGTGAAATCCGCATGAAAATCAATTACTATTGGAGTATGGATGAGGATGTAACTCATATTTGAAACTGACTAATCTAAATATTATTTCAGACTACGTGTTTGACTATTTCAATGTATCAATATTTTGTCGGAGGTTCTTATGCAATTAAAAATTAGGGAAATTGCGTAGAAAACTGGAAAACGTTAGAAAACATATGGTTACTTAAACTTCACGCTTGACTTTTTTCACCTTTGACAGTTCACAAAAGAGGACAATGGTCGCGGAACGGTCGGACGGAGGGTCATGGAAATGTTTATTAAATACATCACTCACTATTTTCGACCTATTGCACTCCACTGCTGGAGCCAAACTTTTGGCGCGAAGTTGTAGAGGCCTATGTCCAGCAGTGGACTGCGATAGGCTGAAGTGATTATAAACAAAAATATCTAATCTAGAAATAAATATTTGTAGAAATAAAAATATTACTTGGAGTTGGAAACAAACGTGCAGCCATCGGCGTTAATGAGGCTTACGAGACCCCTTTAAGAAAACGATCAGTAGAAGTTTGCATCTAAATTGTGTAATTCATATCTTACATTTTATTAAACCGCAGGCGTACAATAATAGAAACTAGTGTGAGCGATGGTTTTTAAAAAACATTTAAAAATCAAACAACACACTTTTTAAGTAAAAGAATAAGTAACTTTCTTACTTGTCGTTCTTCTAAAATCTATAAAATATTTTTCTGAAATCATTTTATGCGAAGAAATAAAATTTCTCTCGAAAGACTCGGAAAGGAAATTGCAACAACAAGTTTAAATACCTGTGAGACAAATCTTTGATTGTTTTGGGATTACTTTTATGAAATAGCAATTTGTAATCGGGAAAGTTTTATATTTAAGCTTACATAAGAAGTTTACTCGGAGTAAAGTAATAAGATTGTGAGCTGTGATGTACTTATATACACAAATAAAAGTTGTTTCTTGGAAATTTGCTAAAACATCTTTTGTTAAATTATAGAGTACTTACAAATTTATTGTAGTGATCCCTCCGGTAATTTCTCATTTTTTATTTTGGTTATAATTTACTAGATACTAATATTACAAATGTGAAAGTGATTTTCTCTTTGTTCTACATGCAATGCCTTTACATATCGCCATGAAGTTTGGTATGCACGAAAAATGCATTGTTACCTAGGGTTAGCGAAAACGCTGCCAATGATACAGTAGCGATCAGATCTCTGACGATTTTTTGATGAATACATAGTCAAAGATCTCATAACTTTTACGCAAATTACCAAAAAAAAAAAACGCAAATATCGTAAGAATTTACAAAGTTACGCATTTTTGATAATTAATTGCCTATCGTGAAATTTCCAAAAATTCGCCAGTGAAGTTTTAATATAGCTCTTTATTACCATATCGTGAAAGAGTAATCGTGCTGTTGCTGTGAAAAGGTTCCTTACTCTCTGAAGTAGAAATTTGCAATTTTATGCATCACGCTGTTTAGTAACGAGTTGGTTGCTACATATGTTTCGGAATTTCTACGGCCATGTTTTTCTTTACTTTCAAGTATAAAATAAATTATAAAGAGAAACTTATAACATACTAGCTGTGCCCGCGACTTCGTCTGCATGGAATTTAACAATAAGTTATTGTTCAGTTCGCAGAGGTATAAAATAATTAAAATTTCTAGAATAAAAGTAGCCTAAGTTACTCCTTATTACATCAGCTATCTGCCAGTGAAAGTCCCGTGAAAATCGGTCCTGCCGTTTCAGAGATTAGCCAGAACAAACAAACAGACAGACAGACAGATAAAAATTGTAAAAAATGATATTTTGGTATATTTATCTTGTGTATTTGCATATGCATTTAGTAAAAGACGGCTATTTCAATATAACAAACAGACACTAATTTTGTTTATTTGTATAGATTTGTTGCCAAACCGAGAACTGTGACGTGTTCTAAGTATACTGCAGACAAAACCATCATTAAAAAGTTTGTTACGAATCAGCACACAATTGCAGATTATAGTTATGTGTAATTAAAACGTTATAAATTTCACACAGATAATTAATAAATAGCACTACCAAGTCCTTGCAAATGTAATATAATATACCTATAAAATGAAATTAGCCATTACTTAATAGTAAAATCTATACACACAGAGGTTGGGCAAACTAAATCAATTTGCGAGCGACCAGCGCTACCGTGCACTAATTGATTTACTTAGCAACAAGATAGGTAGCTCAATTAAAAACTGTTAACGTTATTGACAATATCGGAGGTTATTGAAATACAATCAAAACTATGCTTTTGAGATAAATTAATAATAATGTTCTTACTATTAATTATATGAATTACTAACTGTGTCCGCGACTTCGCGTGTAATTAAACAAAAAGTTATTGTTCAGTTCGTAGAGTTATAAAATAAATAAATTTCTAAAATAAAAGTGGTTTAAGTTGCTCCTTATGACATCAGCTATCTGCCAGTGAAAGACCTGTCAAAATCGGTGCAGCCGTTTCAGAGATTAACCGGAACAAACAGACAGACAGACAGACACACAGTTGCAAAAAAGTTATTATGGTATATGTACCGTGTATAAGTCCATTCGCATTTAGTAAAAAGCGGTTCTTTTATTATTACAAACAGACACTCCAATTTTATTTATTTGTATAGATTATGACCAATTTCTAGGACTTGACATTCTCAGATTTGACATTTGTTTTAAAAAAAATCTCTAATATTAGCTGAAGCATTATATTTTCTGGCTGGCACATGTTACTATTGCATTAGTTGTAACAATATTATACCTAATACGTAATTCATACACATTGGCACAGAGTATTTACATGTATATTGAAAAAAAAAAACCGTTTAATATGTCAAAAAACTGATAATTAACATCAACAGAGAGAAAGCAGACAGTTGTAGACTGTGTTGACGAATACTTAAATCAAATACAATAATTAATCGTTATACTCTAGAAAATATTTTTCTTTTCAACATCTTGCCGAATTCATGAAGCTTCGTACTTCCATTTATTTACCATAAAAAATGACGGTCGCACAATGAAATATTTATATCCGAAAATTTAAAATAATTTAAACAATTTTTTTTTTAACCGTAACTTTATAAATATTCTTTAATATTTTGTGTATTTAAAATTAAAAATCATTATTATATTTACAAAAAAGATTAAGTACATTAAAATTAACTATTGTATCATGAACTGTCACAACTCGAAATGTTATTTATGAATACAAATACAAAGAAATAAATTAGGAATAATTCAAACAAAAATGACAATAAAGGCTTTTGATACTGTAATTTAAATTTATAAATACTTGGCTTTTATAATTATACTCTTATGCTTTGTAGATTTATATAACTAAATGTGGCGTATTTCTATCGAAAACATTTCTACAAACAGTTTTTAATATCAGCAAAACTTTACGATAGAAAACCCGAAAATGGCGGTGAACTAATATTAGGTAATGTCAAAAACTACCAAGTTAATTGTTTGCTTCGCTAGAGCGCGCCCATTCCATCATATGCTCATGACATCCGGGTTCTAAAAATGTAATGTTCGATGTAGAGCAAAATAATTCGATATTTTTAACCAGTTTCGATATTAGAGAAAATTATTGGTTATATTGATACTTGTATTTTTTAATAGGTTAGTGTCTGTTCTTAAATTGTTATTATTCATGAAATAATTCATCATTCATCATCTGTAATGATGAATTATTGCGTGTAAGCGCCTGAAACACCGTTGGTTTGCAGGTTCGATTCCCGCTCGGGGTCATCATTACAGCCTATACAGTCCACTGCTGGACATAGGCCTCCACAAGTTTACGCCAAAAATAACGTGAACTCGTGTGTTTTGCCCATAGTCACCACGCTGGGCAGGGCGGGTTGGTGACCGCAGTACTGGCTTTGTCGCACCGAAGACGCTGCTGTCTGTCTTCGGCATGTGTATTTCAAAACCAGCAGTTGGATGGTAATCCCGCCACCGGTCGGCTTTTTAAGTTCCAAGGTTGCAGCGGAACTGTGTTATCCCTTAGTCGCCTCTAACGACACCCACGGGAAGAGAAGGGGTGGCTATATTCTTTAGTACCGTAGCCACACAGTACGAAATAATTAAATATGTCCAATTAAAATATAAAATTTTAAAAATATGTGTATTAATTTGAATAATATAAACATGGTAATTATATTAGTATTACCAACCTAACAAAAATTAAATACTTCGTCGGCTCCAAATTTAAACAAATTAATTATAAGTCCGCAAAGTATTCAAGACATATAGACGCAACGCAAAATATTTTCAAGTTACACGTACAAGTACACTAACTTCTATAGAACAAAATCTCTTAAAATTTTGTCGGAAGAAATGTGATCGAAATTTTGGAACAAAGCGATTCCATCAAACACAAACTTTAGAGGAGTTTGGAAAAACTAATCACCTGCTGTATGAGGCCCGTCTTTGCTCTGCTGCGGAAATGAGAAACGAATTGTGGCGAAATCGAGCCGAGACGAAGTCTGTTGGACTAAAGAAAATCCTTGTGATATTTTGATTTACAAGTTTGACATTAAATGGTGATACCATGCAAAATAATAAAATGAGCAACGTTTTTTATTGTTTCATATCCAAATTATTTATTCCCTTTATGATTTCAATACCATGTAATCATACTCTTTTCAAACTTTTCCCAACTTAATTACAACGTAGAATTATGACAAAAAAATAATTAGTATTTATTAGTTATGTTATAATAATCAAAGATTACGTCGCCATGCCATATCACCTACATGCCTGTTCTACTTATTATACAAGCCTATTAAAACTCAATTCTCTCATTCTTTTAATCTGATATGTACTAAAGTATTTCTTGACTAAATTAAACTCTCTAGTTAAAATTTTAAGAGTTAATTCTGACATTTAATTTAATTTTCATATAAAATTAGTCTTAAGCGTTTTAATTAATTATAAGCGGGACACTGTTATAAAGTCCATAAGGCAAAAGAGTTAAAAACTTGGCAAGATCTCGTTAATATTTGATGTCAAACCACAAAGTTTATCAGCAGTAAGAAAGGGTCTTTGAGGGTAAACCTTACAGAGTTTTGTTATGGCTAGTTTCAGCAAGTAGCTGAGGGGCAATTTAAATATATACTAAAATAAATATATACATGAATTCACTAACATTTAACTATGTATATTAGCTCAATTTAATATTTTATTTGTATTATTCAAACTTTTCAACTTGTTCTTTGAGAATTAACGTTTTACTTGAATATTAGAACAGTCGATAGTTGTCAACTACATACATTTAAAATTTACTAGTGGTCGCCCAGTGGTCGAATTTCGACCATAATTAAACTAAATTATTAACCGACTTCCAAAAAAGGAGGAGGTTCTCAATTCGACTGTATATTTTTTTTTTATGTATGTTACATCAGAACTTTTGACCGGGTAGACCGATTTCGACGAATTTTGTTTTAATCGAAAGGTGGTGTGTGCCAATTGGTCCCATTTAAATTTATTTGAGATCTAACAACTACTTTTCGAGTTATATCTAATAATGCGTTTTTACTTGACGCTTTTTTCGTCGACCTACGTTGTATTATACCGCATAACTTTCTACTGGATGTACCGATTTTGATAATTCTTTTTTTTTTGGAAAGGGGATATCCCTAGTTTGGTACCGTAATAAGGAAACTAGGATCTGATGATGGGATCCCAGAGAAATCGAGGAAAACTCTTGAAAATCCGTAATAACTTTTTACTGGGTGTACCGATTTTGATAATTTTTAATTTAATCGAAAGCTGATGTTTATCATGTGGTCACATATAAATTTTATCGAGATCTGATGACTACTTTTTGAGTAATTTTTGATAACGCGTAGTTGCTTGACTATTTTTTCGTCGATCTACGTTGTATTACTTGTCGATGTAATTGAAGTCGGTTTTTTTTTTCGTTTGCGAGCAAACACAATTATAAGGTTGAACATTATACAAAACAGTATATATGTGTGTGTGTGTGTGTTTCAAATGCATAGTAGTTGTGTAATGTTTTCTTTATAAATTTAATGTATTATTTATTTGTAATTTTAAAAAAATATTAGCATTCTGAATTTTTTCTCTCTATAAACGTATATTAATAACGTATTCTTTCTCTCTATAAATATAAGTATACGAAATTTTATACTCCTCCGTCCGCGTAATTTTCGTAAAAAGGGGTACAAAGTTTCTGCTTAATGTATTAATATTTAGATAAAATGTTATTTACGGAAAAATAATGACTAGATATACCATTTTGTATGATAATTATTTGTTTATGTAGCAACCTGTCAAAAAGAAGAAAGACCCTTGTTTTCTGAACAAAGCTTGAAGTTAATGAAAATAGTTTTCGGGCTATTTCAAAGATCAATTTTGTATGGAACTTTAATTAAGATTTTTTTGTTTAATATTTTACATTATTTAATGCTGTAGAAGTTTGGTATAACTTCTTTATACATATTGTCCAGGCTACTTTAGTGACGAAGATAAAACGTAGTATACCGGGGTCGGTGGAAAATTGATGGTCCGTGATTCAGTCGAGAGCTGGATAGAATTTTTATTAAAGGCCGGATAAGCAAGTAAAAAGTACTCCCAGCAATTTTTAAAATTCATACGGCTTCCAAATTTGTATTTAGGAAATATAGTTTATTGAAAAAATTTCGGTCGCTAACCTATTACGGTAGTATACGGACAAAAAATCATTTCTATTTAATTTGATTTGCTTTTTGTTTACTTTATTATTTAGTTTTTTGGAAACATTTATTATGAAATATGTTTAAAATTTTGCTCTTTATTATCTTTAGCTTTATGTGTGTGATTTTAGTTTTTAAAATGAACGATTTCGAATGCATCCTGTTTCAAAATGACAAATATATATGTAGGGAATTGCACCTGAGCGGTGTTGGAGTCATATACATAACGTGTTAAACGATATATACGACAAGCAGCACAAACGAAGTACAATGACGTAACTAAAGACGTAGCTGGGTCTGCAACTGGAAAGCCTATAGACAATCGGTTTGATCTTGCAGTCGAGATCGTTTTTACGTACTCCTTTTTGAAAATAACGTGTGAAAGTCGCGGAACAGAGCATGAGTGCACTTTCCTCAGCACCGGAACTAAAGTGGAGTCAGTTGCCTATGTCGTTAAGCGTCAGTTCGTATCGTTTGTTGATCTTGCAATCGAGATCGTTTTTACGTACTTCTGTTCGAAAATAACGTGTGAACGTTGCGGAACGGAGCATGAGCGTACTTTTCGCAGCGCCGGAGTTAAGGTGGAATCAAACGTGGAGCTCTAAGGTATTATAATATCTCTAAATAACAAAAGCTTAATCTCAAAACTGTAACGATATCTGCTTAACCACTGGGTTCACACGATAATCGTCGGGGAGCCCTATGTCCTGCAGTAGACTGCAATAGGCTGAAGTGATGCACGGGTGCAATGCTGATACTAAATATACCAAAGAATGTCTTTATTTATAGTGTCGCTTCAGCCTGTAATTTCCCACTACTGGATATAGGTCTCTTTCCCCATGCAGGAGAAGGATCAGAGCGGAATCCACCACGCTGCTCCAATGCGGGTTGGCAGATATATTCCCTACTATGAGTAACGATCGCTATCAGGTGTGCATGATAACAACCGGGACCGACGGCTTAACGTGCTCTCCGAGGCACGGTGGAGAGACCCACAAAGACTGCACAAACACTCAGACCACGGCAAACATCTGTATGGCCAATAGAAATGTTTGTTATATGCGGGGATCGAACCCGCAACCGCCAGCGCAACAGGCACAATCCGTGGCTGTGACCGTTGCGCCAACGCGACGTCTAAAGACAATAATGAAAATAATCGTAGAATTATTTTTTGATTTTCGCCATGTGATGTAACTTGAATAGAAAGTAATGGAGCTTAAAATATTACGCTGCAGCCTGTAATATCCCACTTCTGGGCAAAGGCTTCTTTCCCCGTGTACTTCTTGCGTCCGGTTATACATTCTGAACTTGTCTAGTATAATATTGAATAAAACGTTAGAAAAACTAATGATTTCGTCAATTACAACCATTTTGCACCGCATAATGGCCGATTGCCAATTCATTTACACATAAAGGCAATGTTAGTTATTATATGCATTCACTAACGAGGTTGGTGTATAATGTCTGATCACTATCATTAAGCTATTTGTAGTTCAATATTTTGTTGGCTATTGGAAATAGTCATTGAATTATATTGCGGCGTTGATTACAATGTGGCCGTTTGTTAAAACGAACAAATTACGTAAATACGCGTTTGTTTGTTTACAATTGCTTTAGAAATAAATTTCTATTGACTCTATAAGCATTGTTTATTTTCTTTTGCTGCCCTTTATAAATAAATTTTGGTGCATAGTAAATTTGATTTGATTTTTCATAATTTTAATAAAACGTTTTATTAATATTAAGGATTCTTGAACTAAGTTAATATGTACTTATTGCAGTCTTTTATTAATAGCTAACTTTTATTATTATGTTGGTGTAATGCAATATCATGCCTTAGTAAAAAGACGATAGCAATGTTATCTTAAAAAAGTGATTGAAGCCTTTTTTCTGTCTAGATTAGTCATTTCTGAACTAATACTCATCACAGATTCACACTTATTTCAGAGCAAGTTGTGACAGATTTTCAACCCTGAAACTTTCATTTCCAAACTCTAAATAAAAGGTAAAAAATACGTTTTAAACACCCCTATAAACTTTAGCAATAATAGAGCTATTATGGGTGAATTCTCTAAAATACAACTCGTACATACTTTGCTCGAAACAGCGCACGGTGCAAAAAAACGGCGTAGAAAGCTACTGTTCTATTCATTGTTGTATTAAAATCAACAGCCAAAGCAAACTAAGCCATCTCTACAGACTGATGTTGCAATTGTTTATGAAATTACTATACGCCAGGTGACTTATCTTCTCGTTTGCTAGCTATTGTCAGAATAAAAGTATTTTTTTTGTGATGGCAAACATGAGTGCAATGCACCTGATTGAGCGGTTACCATAGCCAGCAGTTATCAACACTACTCTCAACCATCACCAGGAAGCTCTTGCTACAAAGGATTCATAACAAAAATATAAAGCAACATGAGATATTGTTTGGCTATATCTGCGGTGAGTTAAAAATACTTTTCAAGTAATATACAAAATATATTATTATAAAAGTTGTTAAATTCCTATAGATAGATATATGTATACAATAGAGATACCACTTAAGGACGCGAGAACGAAAGATCTACTTTTTCCAAGTACCAATGAAATTGATAAGGCGCACAATTTGTCAGCAGCTGTAGTTGAATGGTGGGCTTCACTTGTGTATCTTGTTGAATTGCCTTTTATTTATTGTGGCTTACCGTGAAAGTGGTGCCTGATTGAGTTTAAATCGCGCGATTGATTTTTATATTAAAAAAAAAAAAAAAACAGTTTATTATACATAATTCACGTATTTTAAATAAAATATCGAAAAACTTGTATCAAACGTGACTCAAAGTTATAACGAAATTCTTTCAGTAAAGCATATTTTTTGCCCGTAAAGTTATTTTAGTTTATATGTTTTAGAAATAAAGGTTAAATAATCTAAAAAAATTATTGCCGCGCATTTATTGGTCACGTCAGTCAAACCTTAAAAATGTATACCTAATTAATTGGTGAACACTTTATGAACAAAAACAAATTACCTTACCAAAACGTTATGAGAAAACCTATTTATAAGTCTGGAACTAAATAAATAAAATAAGTATATATTAAATTGGAAAAATCAAAATACGCAAATTACAACAATATGTTATGATATCATACGGTTTCATTGTCCACTATGTATAAAGTTATAAGGATTAAAATTATAATTAAATAAAATTTAACCTAGTCACTTGCATACCAAACTTATTGATACTTATTGATGATGATGAACACACCTGGAGCCATAACTGTACTTTAATAAGCAATTTGTATGTGCATTTATTTTATGAGGTTCGTATTTAAATTTTATATTAAATTTATGTATGGTTATTTCTCGCTCGTAGATAGTTACGGGTAACCTACATTCACATAGTTCATACTCAACAATTTCCTACAAGCAAATACTTGACTGCGTTGCCTGGGGCGGTTCCCTGTATGTTGCAACCACCGGAATGACAACATAAACTGAATTCCGAGTATGTCAGATAATACGGAATAATAACTATAACACGTATATATATACAAAATATGATAATCTTCTTATAGATAGACTTACATTACAAAAAATTTTAGTTTAATTTAAAAAAAATATTTATCATATAAAGTACTCAATTTAATTAAGCTGGATGTGCCTGCAATTGTTCCACTGCCGCGCCAAAGGGTCTTCTTCATATAGTAGAAGGTTTGAAGCATAATCCATTATAATACTCCGCTACTACAGGTTGACACGTAGTTTCCATAACATGAGTAACGAACGCTATCAGAATAAAAATCCGGTACAGCACCTTTACTTGCTCACCGAGGCACAGGGGGGATATCCATAAGGGGTTCTAGCCTGAATGTATATTACATATACATCCAGGCTAGAACAAATATTTTTTAAATACAAATATTTGCCCAAGTGGAAGTCAAGCCCACATTTTGCCGGCGTTAAAGTGACTACCTTATATATTGTTGATAATGATATATCAAGCAAACTCCTTATTGTGAAGTGGTACATAATTCTTTTATTTAACATTATATTATTTCCAATATATCATCAATTTCAATCAAATTATGCTAGCGATGTTCGCAGAACGGGTCTTTAACAGTCTATCAGTAACCAAATGAATATTTTCTTGCAAATTAATTAGGGAATCACAGTCTTACTATTTATAATAGATAAAAATATTATCAACAAATATGAAAATTATCCTGTTTTATTTATAAATCCTTGTGTTACAAACTATGAAAATTTTAAAAACTTACACAGCACTACAAATTTTTATCCGACAATTTTCGAAATTTAAATAAAAAGAAAATATGTTTAACAACAACTTCTACGTGGAAAAATTCAGACTGGCCCCATATATAACTCAAATATTTTTTATTGATTTTCGAAATTCTAACACAGTTGATGTATGATTTATATTATGCAGGTGTACTAAAAATTTACAATAATACTTTAGTACACGCCAATATTTTTAGTAATTTTTATTGCGTGTTTGAATTAAAAAATAAAATAAAAATTAAAAATATTTTATACTCCAAGAAATTTCATACCAAACTAAAATTATTTTTCATTACATTATTCATTCATTCATATCTTGTAAATTTAATCTCGCCATTAAACCCAATCAAGTGCAAGTCATAGAGTTTGGAAGTTGCTATAAAAAGGTTCTACAAATCTTTCATTAAGAATTTTAAAGAAATTACTTTCAAAGAGTGTTAATTTTTGTTTTTAATCACTTCCTCGCCAACACCACTTAAATCAAATTACTTTACCTATTCTAAACACTTGCTGGGCCTGTATAAAAGTTAGTAAATAATTTTAAGACTGTTGCATTTTTTCCATAAATAAGGCACTTCTTGTCGCTCGGTGAGAAGAAATAACGCCTAATACTTTAAAATGAGAAGAGGTGTTTGATTGTTTGTTCCGTTAAATTAGACATTTGAATGCTGTAATAGAAAAAAACTGTACCACGAATACATATGTAGTACGTTTTTTTTATTAAAAAGTAAATGATTTGATGATAATACATTTAAACGTTATACCCTCGGTTATACCATTGATGATCGATGATTTTTCTTATTATTATTATTCCATTCATTTTCATTTCCATTATCAAGCTAGAAAAAAATATATTTTTAATTAGGTTATATTTTTAAATACATTAGTAAAAGTATTTCGAATTTATCTAAACCTAAATAAATCCTTTAAAAAAAAATTGTCCAATAACAAATAGAGACTAAATGTTAATAATTTGTTTTTTTCTAATTAAAATTTAAAAAGCTTTCCGAAGAAACAACAGATAATTTTCGAAATAAAAAATTGGAAAAAAAACTCTTTGTAATCGAGAAATATTAATCAACGATAAACAGGGTAACAATCTATTTGTTGAAATTTACATAAAATCATCGAAAATTTTGTAGATTTCTTTCATAAACTCCTCCATAAAACTTTTGTTATGAGAGTAATTAATTCAGAAGAATGCAAATTTTTCTTTTAATCGCTTTTTATAGCCGCAACTTTTATCTACTTTGTTTGAATTACTTTAGCTTGAACAGTTCGCGGTACCGAGATTCTTTTAACAAATTATATTTTATAAAAAATAGTCTTAAAAACTCGTAATCCTTTATAAACAATAATGTGTGAAATGTGTGAAAATTGCGAAATATAAAGACTATAAGGTGATAAATACAGTGGAATCGTATACTTGTTTGAAAATGATATATGAGATAAATTATACATTAAGCGTCTTAAATCTGTAGCCTTTCAAGCGGCGGCTGTTTTCAATACACCTTCAAATTGCTCCATTAAAAGTTTCCGAACTGCCTTTAACGCAAATTGTTAACGGTTCTTGACTATCGAATACTAAACGATAACAAGATTTTAGGATTATCTGAAATTCTTGCCCATTATGATCATTATTGCGGATTTACTTTGTAAAGATATTTATAGTTAAAAATACCTACACGAATCGAGAACCGTTTCTCACTTACAACTCCGAGCTATAGCCAAGTTCAGTTTACTTTCCTTTTAATCTATACCTACTAATTGAATCTAAGCAAAACTTTACAGAAGACGAGCGTCATTTATGTTATGTTACGATTATGGCCAACGGTTGGCTGACACTAACTGGAAACAGAATTTTTTGCCAAAATCGGCCTGAACCGAAACGAAATGTTTATTTATTTATTTTTTTAATCAAGGCTCGTCAACGCAAGGTACACAGCAAACTATTTAGCATACTTACATTTTGTTAAAATGTTCGTGTACCCGCAATTACAGATGGGTACAGCATTTACAATACTGACGCTCGGATAATTAATCAAATAGTAATACATACTATTGTTCAGTCAGTCATTACTCAAAACTTTTCAAACGTATTGGTAAATGGAAACTGCAAGGATGATATGCTAAAAAAAACGTAAAACGTGAAATTCTACTTGTATTGGAGTAACAATAAACGTTACACAGGCTCAAGTCAATTAGGATATCTAGACACATTTTCGTTACAATTAAATGTAACTTATAACAAAAATCTTTCCTTTATTTAGCCAATAAAAAGCTTCTAGGCTAGAAGTAACATGTGTAAGTAAGTATATTAATACTTACGTATACGTAATTTAACACGTTTATTCAATTCCTACCATTTGTTTACACTCTCATATATAAAAAGGTAAAAATTATATATAGTTCGAATTTTTAGTTGTTAATAAAGCAAAGAACCATAGGTAGACAAAATTCCAAAAAACGCTAATTTTATTATAAAACATATTATATATTTGTACTTATAACTATTGAATATAATTTAAAGCCCTTATATTTTTCTTACTAAGAGTATGTACTCTATTAAATGCATTCATATCTCTGAAAAAAAAAAATTTAGTTATGTTATATATAAAACAGATTTTTCGTTATTTGAATAAAAATTATCAACACGTGTGGTTAATCAATACAATTCAAATGAGCGCTGGCTGTACGATACATACATATGTATGCATGTTCGATACGAAACTTTGTACCTAGGTCGAGAATGTTTATTTAGCATCTAGTTTTTTTTTAAGTTTACCGTTCCGATGTACCATAATTGTTTGCTGGCAATCGAAAAAAACCGACTTCAATTACATCGACAAGTAATACAACGTAGGTAGACGAAAAAATTGTTAAGTAAATACGCATTATCAAAGATTTACTCCAAAAGTTGTAATCAGATCTCAATGAAATTTAAATGTAACGACATGATAAATATCGGCTTTCTATTATATTAAAAATCATCAAAATCGGTACACCCAGTAAAAAGTTATGCGGATTTTCGAGGGTTTCCCTCGATTTCTCCAGGATCCCATCATCAGATCCTGGTTTCCTTATCATGGTACCACACTTAGGATCACCTTTCTAACAAAAAAAGAACTATCAAAATCGGTTCATAAAAGACGAAGTTATCCCCGAATATACATAAAAAAATATACGGTCGAATTGAGTAACCTCCTCCTTTTTTTAAGTCGATTTAAAACTATGCTCAAATAAGTTTTAAAATTACAAAATCAACTAGTCTAGGTTTCTAATCATTGAATAGGGTTTTGAAATATTATTTCCTGACAGTGATATCCCTATGTGTACCTAGTTTAAGGTGTAAACTTTTTGTAAATAATTTCATTCACACTTTTGAAACTTTTTTTTAATGTTAAGATTATGTAGGTGGACTTCTACAAATAATCGTTTCATAATATAAATACTATATCAATGTTTTTAACGGCCTAGATTTTTAAGATTTATTTAAAGTCCTTTATTAACAACATTTTAGTAATTATTATGTTGATTAGCTAAGAGACTAATCAAAGGCTGACTTATGCTACTTATAGACTTTGGTATTGACGACGTACCATTCCGTAGAAGTAATAGAAGTCATTTTAGATTGTTCCGAATTAATTATAAATCCATCTATTCTGTATACACATTATGTTTTGATTATAAAAAGCATTTATCGCTGTAGAAAATATAAATAAAAAATATCAGTCGTTAGAACACAGGATACAAGTGTTATGTTCGGACGTATGAAAGACAGATATTTATATACATAAAGGCACCATTATCTTACTCGATGTGCAAAGTCAGATTACTAGATTCCTTGTCCGACAGTTATATTAGTCTTTCCTTTACGTGGGGAAAATTCTCATGGATACCCTTCCAGCGCCGGGGTACCGGAGAGGTTATGTTAGACTTTTACTGATCAAAAACCACTACGTGTGAGCAGTCATCTGCCTGGGTAGGGTGAGATGGAGTCGCGCTAGCATTCTCCACCTCAGTTATGTGTAGTCCTAGTCTAACTTAAAAGCTTCATACTGCGTAAAATGCAACGGAATTGACATCCACATCGAGTATGTACTTTTTTTTAATTCTTTACTACAGCCATACAGTCTTAAAAACTAAGTCGGCTAAAGTCAGGTTAGTTTTTCGCAAATTTTAATTATAATTATGACTAAATTTATAAGAGAGCTAGAAATCAAAACAGTTTTAGTTTTGCAATATTCTTTTAGAATGCATGATGTTTTTAAAAACACTTTATATTTAAATATTATACTTTATAGTCAGTAACAAAACGTGGTATGAAAGCCAAACGCTTTACAAATCGAGACTAGTTAAGAGAAAATCGTTATTATCGCTTCTTTCCTTTCTACCACTCAATGCGTAACTTTTTTTATAAGTATTTAAGAAATAAAATCACCGTCTAAAACAGTAGCATGTTAATAAAATGTTGTTTCGAATTGTCATCATGAACCAACAAATAAAGTAGTCGTGAAATTATTCTGTTCTCGTTCCTAAAGCTATTTCAAAAGCCAAACGCGGAAAGAAATTAAATCGGATGGAAACGGGAATGAGAACTGGCGAATAAATTCCGATTCTAACTGTAGGTTTATGCTTTAAATATCTGGTTTAATGAAGTACCTACCCGCTCTTCTCGTGCTACGTAGTTTTAGAGTTTTTAAACGTCGCAAAAAATTAAATATAAATGGAAAAGTTTGTTGCGGATTTCAATGGTAAATAAATCCTAATTTTTTAGGGGATATACAACTGGGTAACTGTTTTAACCGCGGTTTTATCGAGCTGTTTTAAGGTCCAAATCTTAAGAACTAACATTTTATTAGATTGAATTTGACGAAGTTCTTATAGTCTAATTGACACAGCTATATAGCTCTATTGTACCAAATAATTGAAAAGAATTAATTTACATAGTATAATGATAGTAGAATTTTGTTACGAAATAGTATTTAACTGACTATCTTTTTACCGATGTTGCCTTTAACTATGGGATCTTGTAACTAAATTTTACTTACTAAAAGAGAATGTATCCGTAAAAGCTATATCAAAAATATAATTTATTCCAGTGAATACCGTCTAGATCATTTTTACGTTATTTTAATAATAAACATGTTCTTTTAAGATTTAGAACATCAATGGCATCGAGAGGATCCCTACTCTAACTTAAGGGTTGTTCTTATTAGGACGAGTCATTTATAACAGACATGTGACGCATAAACGTTAAATGCTCAAACACGATAGGACGCCGTGTTCCGTAAAGTATCCCGAAAATCGCAATGACTTCCGCGACACACAGCAATCATCAGTGTTATTTTGGTACAATTAACCATTGAAATACACGATGTATTTCAATCAAAAATAACACAGTATTACCTCGTGGCGCATGCATGACTCTTGGTTAGACAGAGCGAGGGCCACACTGGGGAGATGTACGAGCTTTAGTCGGTTTTGTATACAATAGTATCGCTACGTAGTCGCGCCTGCAATTGCTTTACCTATACATACTCAAAACGACATCGATAAAGGTTATTAATACTTAAATAACGCTAAACGCTAGAGCTGAGCTAAAAACGCTGCAATACATTCACTGCGGTGCTCGCACTATTTCGTGAAAATTCACTGAATAACATTATGGTCATGACATTTAATAATTGGTTGAATAGTTAATGACCGCGAAACTTATATCAGACACATATGTATAAACGTACATACGGAAACAGTTTCGAATAATAATATTTTGAAAATAGAACAGAGGTTAAATGAAGATTAAAAATATATTTTCTGTTCAAAATAATAATGCAAAAAAAATTGGTAATGCCAGATTAAAAAAATATACCTATAGATATGTATTAGTGAAATGCATACTGAATTATCGAAACGAAAGCATAGTGTTTATTTCAGACCCTTCCTTTGTATGCGAGTAGAAAAAGTAAGTAGCTTATAGAAGACTACTACACCAGAAACATCACAAACGCGTTCACAACCTTAACACTAAATCATTTTTAATAATAAATAATCACTAGAAATTTTAATAACACATAGAGTAGTAGTAATATAGCTATAAAATAGTATTTTTAAACGGTTTTATTTAGCTCACCCCGTTTGTTAAACGGTTTTATTTAGCTCACCCCGTTTGTTTTATTTTTTTTTCATTATTTATTCTTGGGTCAAATTTAGTAATTCAAATTTCACCCTCTTCCTGTCAACCGATTAATCTGAAATTTTGTATACACTTTGGATTTTGGTGACAATACAATTATGTTTATTCATTATCATTATAAATTCAAGATGGCCGCTGCTACAAAATGGCGGATAATTTATGTTTTATTAATCCCATCAATATGGGTATCAAATGAAAGGGCTCAACAAGCAGAATACAATATACTATAAAAAATTGAAAACCAAGATGGCGGCCGCTACAAAATGGCGGATAACGTAGGTTTTATCAATCCCATCAATATGGGTATCAAATGAAAGGGCTCAACAAGCAGAATACAATATACTATAAAAAATTGAAATACAAGATGGCGGCCGCTACAAAATGGCGGATAACGTAGGTTTTATCGATCCCATCAGTATGGGTATCAAATGAAAGTGCTCAACCAGTATAATCAATGTACTATATAAAATTAAAATCCAAGATGGCGGCCTCTACAAAATGGCGGATAACTTAGGTTTTATCAATCCCATCAACATGAGTATCAAATGAAAGGTCTCAACAAGTAGAATACAATTTACTATGCAAAATTGAAATCTAAGCTGGCCGCCGCTACCAAATGTCTGATAACAATTTTTTATCAATCCCACCAATATGGGTATCAAATAAAAGGGCTTGACAAGAAGAATACAGTGCACTATACAACCTCAATATTTAAGATGGGCCTTGCAATAATGAAGCACTAAATGAATTAAACAGAATGCGAAATAAAAACTAAAAACTAGAAAATAAAAATAGGTAAAAAAACTTTTTAAGTTAAACGGTTTTATGTTAAACATACATTGCAATGTTTAAGATAAATGTACTAAAAACCAAAAAATAATAAAATAGATACAGTCGTGGGAATTATAAACATATGCATAGACTAGACTAAAATAAAACCGTGGGGCACGTCAATTGTCTACAAATTATCGACTTAATGTGCGATAGAAGTATCGTTTAATTCGTCGTTAAAATAGGCAGTTGGCCCGCAGACGGTGAAGAAATTACTTACTATTTTCTTGCTCATGGAAATTCCAATAGTTATACACTCTATGTAAATAAAAGAGATGTTTCAACTAGTTTATCGTTGGACATTCACACTGTTGGCTGGCGAGGAATCGTTTCTGCTCGTAGTTTGTCTTTAATCGACAAAACATATGATAAAAGTACTACTCGCTCACCACTATGAAACCCTAAAACTCGCTTATAATCGAGCTTGCTAGCTTGTTTCCACATTCTAGCCCTACTTATCACACGTCCATCGTTGTCGGTTGAACAGCTGCCTAATTATAGTGTAACATTACAAAACAAACATTTTAATCAACGATTGTAGACAATTGACGTGCCCCACGGTTTTATTTTAGTCTAGTCTATGCATATGTTTATAATTCCCACGACTGTATCTATTTTATTATTTTTTGGTTTTTAGTACATTTATCTTAAACATTGCAATGTATGTTTAACATAAAACCGTTTAACTTAAAAAGTTTTTTTACCTATTTTTTTTTTATTTATTTTTTATTATTCTTGGGTCAAATTTAGTAATTCAAATTTCACCCTCTTCTTGTCAACCGATTGATCTGAAATTTTGTATACACTTTGGATTTTGGTGACAATACAATTATGTTTATTTATTATCATTATAAATTCAAGATGGCCGCCGCTACAAAATGGCGGATAATTTATGTTTTATTAATCCCATCAATATGGGTATCAAATGAAAGGGCTCAACAAGCAGAATACAATATACTATAAAAAATTGAAATACAAGATGTCGGCCGCTACAAAATGGCGGATAACGTAGGTTTTATCGATCCCATCAATATGAGTATCAAATGAAAGTGCTCAACCAGTATAATACAATGTACTATATAAAATTAAAATCCAAGATGGCGGCCTCTACAAAATGGCGGATAACTTAGGTTTTATCAATCCCATCAACATGGGTATCAAATGAAAGGTCTCAACAAGTAGAATACAATTTACTATGCAAAATTGAAATCTAAGATGTCCGCCGCTACCAAATGGCTGATAACAATTTTTTATCAATCTCACCAATATGAGTATCAAATAAAAGGGCTTGACAAGAAGAATACAGTGCACTATACAACCTCAATATTTAAGATGGGCGCAGCCACCAAATGACGTATAATAATAAGATTTAAATTTAGAAATTGAATCTGTAATTTAGGTATCTGATTAATCCAGCCTGAATCCACCACCCAAGTCAAGATTTTGTATCGTGTTGAGGACTGTGTGGCGTTAGGGTGGCTAAAAATGATACGTCGTTAGCGGTACACCACCCAAGTTAAGGTGAAAGGTTAAAACGCGCCGAGAACTGTATGGCATTAGGGTGGATAAAAATGATATGTCGTTAGCGTTTTCCCCTCAAGACTCAGGCGCATCTTGTTGTACATAGCCTTGCCCCTTTATTGGACCTCTGGGGGGGTCGACCGTTTAAATGTCCATTACTCGTGGGAACAAAATGGTAAAAAAAAATATAAAAAATACAAACACAAATAAAACAGAAACTGCAACACAACGTAAACGAAGGCTTCAAAAAGCGAAAGAAAAGTATAAAGCAAAACGAGCTAAAGAAAGTAAAGGTGATAGAAATAGTCGATTACAGAAACGACGGGAACAATTAGCGTCAAAAACACCTGAGCAATATGAGGCCAGGTTAAAAAAGCAACGTCAGCGATATACACAAATGACGGCGTCAGAAACGCCTGAAGAATATGAAGCCAGGTTAACAAAGCAACGTGAGCGATACACACAGATGATAGCGTCAGAAACGCCTGAAGAATATGAAGCCAGGTTAACAAAACAACGGGAGCGATACACACAGATGATAGCGTCAGAAACGCCTGAAGAATATGAAGCCAGGTTAACAAAACAACGGGAGCGATACACACAGATGATAGCGTCAGAAACGCCTGAAGAATATGAAGCCAGGTTAACAAAACAACGGGAGCGATACACACAGATGATAGCATCAGAAACGCCTGAAGAATATGAAGACAGGTTAACAAAACAACGGGAGCGATATACACAGATGGTAGCGTCAGAAACGCCTGAAGAATATAAAGTTAGATTAATACAAAGCCGTGAAAGACACAGACAGCAGTTGGGTTCAGAAACGCCTGAACATCGCGATACGAGGTTAAATAAACAACGAGAGCGTACCCAGCAATGCAGAGCTAATAATCTGCAGGCATTCGAGAATGCTATTAACACAATTTGTATACATGTTTGTGATATTTGTACCAAACGTTGTTATCCTAATCAAGTTCGTACAGTTCGGTACAACGCTGCTGCATTAACATACTTACCTGTGGAGTTAACTTCGAAAATATCATTGTTATTATGTTCCCGCTGTCAAACACATGTTACTAGTAATAAAACAACAGCACCACCAAAAGCTTACTGGAATAATCTGGATCCAGGTTCTATACCAGACGTTATTCAAACATTGACACAGGCGGAACAACGTTTGCTGTGCAGAATAATTCCCTTTGTTAAAATCGTGAAATTTAGTGGCCTCTATGGGCAGTACGGTTTTCGCGGACAGGCAGTTTTATTTGCCTAAGATATCTTTGAAGTCAGTGAAAGACTGCCTAGTATGCTACCAAGATCTGCAAGCCAGGTAGGCATTATTGTAGTAACCGAACGATTAGAAAATTTGAACATCACCAGGGAATTCACAATATGTCGCGAAAAAGTCTATAGTGCTTTAAGATGGTTAATCAGAAATAATCCGCTTTACAAAGATGTACGTATTGACGACAATGCCCAAATTAGTGACCAGGAGTTAGTACGACTTAGTGTGCCCGAATTGTCTGAAGATGAAGCGTCCGAAAGGAATGAAAATGAAATTCGAAATGCATTCATTCCAATTAATAATGTTGCAAGAATTATTCGAGCTTCATGGCATCAAGGTGACTACAACGTCTTTACTTCGCGATATGCTGGTGTACAATGTAGTGCTATGTCGTTGGCGAACATTGTCCGAGCTGCAATCCTAAGCCCTAATCAATGGGACGTCAATATTCTGAATGCTAATATGTTAGCGGGTGACTCCTTATATTGCTGGATTCGTACCCAGCTTGATCCTACTGAACTGGATGAAACAGGATATTTAGAGATACGAAACTTTCATATCGTCAGGCAAAGTTTACAAATGAATGAATGCCGATTTTCTATAGAATATGATGAAGACACTCTTTTATTCGGGAGTCTCCAAGATTCTGTAAATACCAATAATATCGGCATTACATTACATACAGCTTTAAATAGATTATTTGATAGTCATTCTTCAGGAAATTGACAGCGTCAAATAAATCTGTTAGCGTATTTCGTGGTGAAGACAAATACTATTTTGCTGACTCCCATTCTTGTGGCCCAAAAGGAAAACCAACACCAGAAAATGGCAAAGCCTGTGTTATAGAATGCGACAACTAACAAGAACTGTGCCGCATCTGTAAAAGATGCCTCGGATCCCGTAATATCGCGTACACCCTTACACGCGTAGACGTACATTTGAGGGAAAATATTATCACTCGTCAGGGTGTTCAAGTACAGCAACAGGAAGATGCCATCACTCATCAGGATGTACAAGTACAACAACCGCTTTCGAATCTGAGATCTGAAACTATACCTATACAAACATCTGTAATGTTGCCTATTGATAGCGTCCAACCTGATGTTGAAGATGAGCTAGAGGTATCTGAAAATGTAAACGAAATCAGAAGAAAGACGAATAATAATATTGCGAATGAAGCTTATGAGTTAAAAGCAGAAGAGTTCGCATGGTATCAGCTTTTCCCGTATGGTAAAAATGGTTTGAAAGAACAACGGCCCGTAAATATAAGTCCTTTGGATTACTATCAATTTCGTTTATTAGGTGCTGATGTTAGATTTCAGCGCAACGATTACCTATTCTATGCTCTATCAATGTTTGAGTACTATCGAGTTAAATCAACCATTGCAGCTTGTGCTAGAAAAGTTGAAGGTGAAAACGGCAATCGAGTGGAAGACCTGCACTTATATTTAAAAAATCTAAGAGGTTCCGCTGCTTATTGGCCTAGTGCTCTTAGTGATCTTATAGCACAAATCAGATGTTTAGGACCTCCCACTTATTTTGTTACATTGAGCTGCAATGATCTTCACTGGAAGGATATGAAAAGAGGTCTCCTTGTTAGTGATGGTAAACAGCACATTGACCCAGATGACATAGATATTCAGGAAACCCAGAGACTCATCGAGATGTATCCAGTTGTTGTGAGTAGACATTTTATGGTACGTGTTAATGCGCTAATGCAGTTTCTTAAAACTGATACTGAAATATTTGGCGGTAAAGTTAAAGATCATTGGTGGCGAATCGAGTTTCAGAACCGAGGAAGTCCTCATTTGCATATGGTTGTTTGGATCGAAGATCACCCGTCTGTTGCGACACCTGAAGGAATAGCTCGCATTGATTCAGTCTGTAGTACTGCCATTCCTCCAGAAACTTCAGAACTATATGAATTAGTTAAAAATTGTCAAATACATCGACACACTAGTACCTGCACGAAAAATAATTCTGTTTGTCGTTTCAACTTTCCACGCTCGGAATGCTGAGAGACACATGTTATTGATCCTTCATCTAACGAATTCATCTACAACGGTGGTCGCATTTGCGTTCTGAAAAGAAAAAGTGAAGATGGTTGGGTAAATAATTACAGTCCTGCTTTGCTAAAAATGTGGAAAGCCAATATGGATATACAACCGTGTGGTACAAATGAGTCGATTGCGTATTACATCGCTAAATACGTGTCAAAATCAGAACCTACAAACCTAGATGGTGAAGTATCTCGAGCTATTCAACAAATTAGAAGAGAAGAAACTGACGTCTCGCGTAAGCTGTTTAAAATATGCATGCGCATATTAAGAGAACGTCAAGTTTCAGCCTGCGAATGCGTATTCAGGCTATGCCATTTGAGTATGCGTGACAGCTCGAGAAAAACAATTTTTGTCAATACTCGTAAAGCGGAACAAAGGTATAAAGTGTTGAAGTTTAATGAAGCTGGTCAAGCAGCAGGATATTGTGCCAATATTTTCGAACGATATGAAAAGCGACCAGAAGAGCACCCCAACTATGATTTTAACAATATGTGTCTCATAGAATTTGCGATGTTATTTGAGCCACACTACACAAAACCGCCACTTATAAATGAAGAGAGCATCGATACCGATGCTTATGCACCGCACGAGCAAACAACAAGAAGGCGTCTTATAACTTTAACAGACAACACAAAAATGACTATTAGAAACACGCCAGCTGTAGTACGGGTACCTAACTTCGTAGCAGCTTCTGATCCAGAGTCATATTATTACAGTTTACTAATCCAGTATATGCCGTATCGCAATGAGGCCGAACTTTTAGGAGAATTTAATAGTGCCAGAGATGCGTTTCTCGCCAACGAAGAAAGTTTAAGACAAACAAACGCCTACTTGGAAATATATCGTGAACGTGACAGGCAGCTTGAAAATGCATTCGCGCAAGTACACGCATTTCAGATACTGGAACACGCAGAGCCGATGGAACTAGACCATGAAGAAGAAGTTCCTTATTTGCCAATGAATGAAGACCAGTTCTTACAGGCTAAGCAGTCTATGAATGCAGGACAAAAGGAAATTTTTACATTAGTTACCCAGTCCATACAAAATCAAGTGTCAGGTGCTGAAGAACGTTTAAAAATATTCTTTACAGGAGGAGCTGGTGTGGGCAAGACTTTTCTATTAAAGTTATTACGAGACCAAATTAATAGGTGCTACGCAAAGGATGCGGTTAAAGTCTGCTCACTAACAGGAGTTGCAGCTAGATTAATAAATGGAGCTACGATACACAGTACTTTAAAATTGCCTGTACAGAAAGACGGTCGCATAACAGGTATGTCACCACTGTCCGGAAACTATTTGCGAATAATGAGGCAACAATGGCATCAGACAGAATTTTTGATTGTCGACGAGATTTCCATGGTGTCTTATCAAATGTTATGCATGATGGACGCTCGATTAAGGCAAATTAAGAACTGTGAAAATGAGTTTTTTGGAGGAGTAAA
This sequence comes from Melitaea cinxia, assembly GCF_905220565.1. NCBI lineage: Eukaryota > Metazoa > Arthropoda > Insecta > Lepidoptera > Nymphalidae > Melitaea > Melitaea cinxia. Next base: position 9,721,976 of record NC_059404.1, read on the forward strand.
CGTATTACTTTTCGGTGATCTTTTACAACTGCCTCCTATAAAACGATCAGGAACACCTGTTTTCAAACAGCCAGAACATCTCCAACCAGCTACACATCTCTGGCGTTTATTCACGCTGTGTGAATTAACTGAAAATATGCGTCAGCAAGGTGACCAGACTTTTATTGATATTTTGAATGCTTTGAGAGTCGGTGAGCTAACAACCCAACATTTTAGTATTTTAATGGGAAGACTTCTTCAAGACACGAGTGATGAGTTTGCAATAGACAAAGCGTTAAGGGTATACCCCACAAATCAACAAGTTAACGACCACAACTCTGCTGTATTGAATTTGTACAGAAATAATGGTGCTCGCATTTACAAAATAAAAGCGCAGGATCAGCTAGTACACGCCACACGAAATGCAGACAATGTGGATATAGCTACTATAATACCAGCTGATATCAACAAAACTGGGGGATTACCAGCGGAACTGCAAATATTTGTGGGGGCAAAAGTCATGCTACGGTCCAATGTTGACGTTTCAAAGGGATTAGTAAATGGCGCTATAGGCTACATCAACGAAATCGTTTGGCCTCAATTTCGTCGAACTCAGATGTATGCAACAGATGTACCTTCCGTCCGAATTGATTTCGCAAGAGACGGAGTACATCTTATACACCCGAAAGCCATACAGTTTCCAGCTAAGTACAATTACGGGACGGCTGAAAGAAGAATGTTGCCTTTAATACTATCATGGGCTTCTACAATACATAAAATGCAGGGCAGCACTGTGGATCACGCAGTCGTATACTTAGGTGCGAAACTGTTTGAAGAAGGTCAAGCCTACGTGGCTCTTAGTAGAGTAAGATCTTTGCAGGGACTACGTATAGAGGAGTTGGACTGCAATAAACTAACGGGCAAGAAACCTTGCAATAATGAAGCACTAAATGAATTAAACAGAATGCGAAATAAAAACTAAAAACTAGAAAATAAAAATAGGTAAAAAAACTTTTTAAGTTAAACGGTTTTATGTTAAACATACATTGCAATGTTTTAAGATAAATGTACTAAAAACCAAAAAATAATAAAATAGATACAGTCGTGGGAATTATAAACATATGCATAGACTAGACTAAAATAAAACCGTGGGGCACGTCAATTGTCTACAAATTATCGACTTAATGTGCGATAGAAGAATTGTTTAATTCGTCGTTAAAATAGGCAGTTGGCCCGCAGACGGTGAGGAAATTACTTACTATTTTCTTGCTCATGGAAATTCCAATAGTTATACACTCCATGTAAATAAAAGAGATGTTTCAACTAGTTTATCGTTGGACATTCACACTGCTGGCTGGCGAAGAATCGTTTCACTGCTCGTAGTTTGTCTTTAATCGACAAAACATATGATAAAAGTACTACTCGCTCACCACTATGAAACCCTAAAACTCGCTTATAATCGAGCTTGCTAGTTTGTTTCCACATTCTAGCCCTACTTATCACGCGTCCATCGTTGTCGGTTGAACAACTGCCTAATTATAGTGTAACATTACAAAACAAACATTTTAATCAACGATTGTAGACAATTGACGTGCCCCACGGTTTTATTTTAGTCTAGTCTATGCATATGTTTATAATTCTCACGACTGTATCTATTTTATTATTTTTTGGTTTTTAGTACATTTATCTTAAAACATTGCAATGTATGTTTAACATAAAACCGTTTAACTTAAAAAGTTTTTTTACCTATTTTTTTATTAAAACTTAAGGGAGTAGAAATTCATTACGTTTCACATTTTCATTCAACGGAAATACACAACACGTTCCGTAGGTAAATTGTCTAAGCTACGAGGGCTTTTAAAAGTTTTAATGGAGTCAATTTTGCTCTGTATTCTTAACCTGTATGCCAATATGCTGTATGTGACGGTAGATTACTGAAAATCTTACAAAATAAATATTCGGTATTGCTTTTTATTTGTCTATTATTTTTCAATTATGTAAACCTATATATTTTTGACGAATACTTTATGGTAGCTTTGGCTAAAATAACCATAATAACCTCATAAATATGATTATTCAGTGATAAAGTTTCTGACTAAATCTGGTAGAATACCTATCCAGATGTGTTAAATTTGTAAAGCAAAATAATACTGTTTTCAAGCAGTATTGTGTTCCTGTTGGTGAGTAAGGTGACCAGAGCTCCTGGGGGGATTGGGGATTGGGTCGGCAACGCGCTTGCGATGCTTCTGGTGTTGCAGGCGTCTATAAGCTACGGTAATACGGCTTTGATTCTGGGTGACTTTAACCTGGGTTTCATTAATTGGACTAGTAGTGACGTTAATAATCCTGCGCAAACCTCACCCACGAACTATAGTGGTAACCTGGGCTTCTTACTAGTCGACTTTCTCTCGCTGAATAATCTAGTTAATTACAACAGCATAAAAAATCACAATGGACGCGTCTTGGACTTGGTACTTGCAAACTTTGAAGATATTAAAGTATCGAATTCTCTTGACCTGCTTAGTAAGTTGGATCCGCACCATCCAGTATTAGACATCGTAATCACGAAGAATCAGAATAAGGTCTTAACTAGTAAACCATTCGCCACGCATTGCTTTAAAAAAGCGAATTATAGCGCTGTAAATTCGGCACTGAGAAATGTTGATTGGGACTATGAACTCAAAAACTGCCCTAATGTTAATATCATGGTCCAGAGATTCTATTGTATTCTTAATACGACTATCGACTGCACTATCCCTAAATTTAAATATAAAAACTGGAGGCACCCCGTTTGGTTCACGTCAAATTTACAAAAACTAATCTCTGAAAAAGAAAAAATTAGACGAAGAGTCAGGATTTACAGTAATCCCAGAGATAAACTTGAACTTTCCCTTGCTAAAAACAGGGTCGAATCATTAATGAAAAACTGCTACTCTGACTATATTAAGGGAACTGAACAGGCTATTTCACGCGAACCCAGAAAGTTTTGGTCCTACATAAAACAGCGTAAGGATATATCTACACAAATCCCATCCGAAATGTCCCTTGACAATAAAACAACTAGTTCGGGTAGCGAAATAAGCAATCTTTTTGCAGAACATTTCTCTTCCCTATTCTCTGATGCTGAAACCAGCAATCAGATAAACAATGATAACAACTTTACAGAATTTTTCACTCAGAAATCACTCTCTAGGATCTATATAACGGAACGAGATATTGATAAAATGCTCAAGTCACTGGATCCAAGCAAAGGTGCAGGACCGGATGGTATACCCCCAATTTTCATCAAAAAATGTCATAAATATCTAACCCTACCTCTTAAAATAATCTTAGATAAATCTTTAGAATCTTCAACTTTTCCTGATGCATGGAAGGCTGCAAATATCTTGCCTATCTTCAAGAAAGGAGCAAAGCACAACGTTCGAAATTACCGACCTATTTCCATACTTAACGTATTCTCGAAAGTCTTTGAAAAGCTTCTATGTCCCATTTTGTCTCATTATTCGAACAATATGTTGTCAGTTCGCCAGCACGGTTTCTGCCGCAATCGGTCCACAGTCTCAAACCTTATAGCCTACGTATCGGATCTGTGTAAAAACGTCGATAACAGGCAGCAAGTCGACTCTATCTACACCGATTTTAGTAGTGCCTTCGATAAAGTAGACCACTCCATTTTAATCTTAAAGCTAGGGGCATACGGGATCCACGATCCATTGCTCTCGTGGTTTAGATCATATCTTGTAAATAGAACTCTTAGCGTAACTGTAAAAGGCTACACTTCCGATCCCTTCATCGCTACTTCAGGAGTACCTCAAGGCTCACACTTGGGGCCAATCTTATTCTTGCTCTTCATCAATGACATTACCCAAAGCATAAAGTATAGTGAGTGCTCCATTTTCGCTGACGACCTGAAAATCTACCGGGTTATAAAGAACGCTGAAGATAGTTTCTTACTCCAGAAGGACCTAAACTCTATCCAAGACTGGTGTACCAAAAACAAAATGATATTAAATGCCTCAAAATGTGCTCATATAAAATTCACCCGCAAGAAGAACATAGTACACTCAAAGTACTTCATACAAAAACAGCAGCTCGAAGAGGTCTCTGTCATTAGAGATCTTGGCATTATCCTCGATAGTCGGCTCACATTTAAAGATCACATTGATTATATTGCCAGCAAGGCCTGGAAATTGCTGGGTTTTATCAGGCGTAACACCGCCGATTATAAAAGAACCGACTGCATCGCCAGGATCTACAATGCACTAGTACGTAGCATTCTAGAATACGCTGTCTCGGCATGGAACCCGCACTACAGAGCGCATGTCAACAGGCTAGAGCGGGTGCAGCGCTCTTTTACGAGGTACCTGGCCTTCAAAGACAATACAAGTCCCTACAGAGCCAACTACGCCGCTCGCCTAAAACATTTTAAATTACATCCCCTGGAAAAGCGAAGACAAATAACTGATCTCGTAACCCTGTTTAAAATTGTTCGAAATAACTTGGATTGCCCCGACTTGCTCTACCAGATATGCATCAGTGTTCCACGCCGTACACCTAGAAATTCTCAACAAAAACCCTTTATTTCAAATTTCTCTAAAACTAATCTAGGACAATTCTCCCCAATCAATAGAATGATTAATGCTTACAATAACTTAACTAAACCTGACATTGACATTGACATTTTTCATGACACTTTATTTAGTTTTAAGAAAAAATTATATTTGCATGTATAGTTATGACTTGTGTTCCAAATTAAATTATTTCTATCATTGTTCAATACATATCTCTTTAAATGATAATCTATGAAAGTAATAAAATTATAATTTCATCTTCAATTCTGTATACAATTTTTGATTAACTTTTTGCTATTTATTATATTTTTTTTATTGTGTAATTTATCTAAACAATGCAATTTTACTGTTTTATTTTAGTTTTAACTTTCAAATTGAATTTTGTTTTTACCGGACAAATTGTATCTAATGTTGTGTACACCTGTAATGGTAACTGTAATCGGACTAGATAAAAATGTAATAATAGTTGTAATGACTATACAGTATATCGCTGGTGTATCTTATGAAATAAATAAATAAATAAATAAAATAAGTAATCGCTTACCATCAGGTGAGCCGTACGCTTGTTTGCCGACCTAGTGACATAAAAAAAAAAAAAATTGTTAAAAAGGAACAAATCTTGTAATATTTATTTTGTATCATCTTTACTCACAGCTCCGTTATTTAATGTATTTATTTTTAAGATACATACATTTTTATGTAAATATATCAAGATCTTTTAAAAACAGACTGACATATAAAGCTATACCTTCATTTTAGTACAATAGAGTCGTAGTTAGGATACGGCAATCGTTCACAGTCAGTTAAAATTATAAAATAAGCTTTTAAGTTCGTTGCAAAAAAAGTCATTTTTTAGTAACTATTTAAACAAATCGAATGTACTTCTATTAAGATAACTATATAATACATAACAAATTGAAGGCATAAAAAGGCAAATTGAAAATTCTTTTTATATTCGCATAATGTGAAACAAATTCGTAGCACGATAATTCTGCAGCTTCCGAGAGCCAGCTGTTTCCAATACACCTTCAAATTGCTCCATTAAAACTTTCAAAACTGCCTTTAATGCAAATTGTTAATGCCTTGGTGACTATCCAATACTGAACAATAACAAGAATGCAGTCACGAACCGTACATTGAATATAATTTTATTACACGAGAGAAATGTAAATGTATTTCGTATTTTTGATATAATATTATTGAATATTATTTATTGTTTGTTGTTGATTATGAAAACAGTGTTTACAGGGACTAAACTATTATCATTAATTTTAGAGATTTCGTTTGTTTACTTTAAGTAAAACTGAGTATCTTTGTTACAATACTAGGCGTTTCTTGTGGTTACACTCGTGTTGTGACTAGTTTCGATATGTTCATTTGTGACACAGCTTTCAAATGATGATATAATTATTTAAATTGGTAGTCTTTAAATTTGTCCATGGGTGCAGAAAAAATGTCTCATAGTTTTTTTTTTATACTATTAGAGAAAATGTTACTCATTTAATCTAGCCTTTCGCAGTCCAGTGCATAGGCCTCCCCAAGTTCGCACCAAGCATCTCGGTTTTCTGCGATCCTCATACAGCCACCACCGGTAATCTTACGTAGATCGTCGATCCAGCGAGCCGGAGCGTGTCCCATACGGCGTTTGCCAACCCAATACGCGGTCTCCACTCCAGGACATGTCTGCTCCAGCAGCCATCGGTTCTGCGACAAAGGTGACCTGCCAACTACCACTTCAACCTTTTAATTTTGTGGTTATGTCGTATATTTTACGTTCCTTCTGGTAAATGTTCTCTCTCTGAACCTATATATGAGAAAGACCCCAAACATAGTTCTATAGCACGTTGATGACTTTAAACTTATGGACAAGAAAGAAAGAAAGAGAAAATATTAAAATACTACAAAATTAAATACAACTAAACATTTCAACTTCTTATCTATTTATCATATTCTTAAGATGAATATATAATATGAATCGTCTAACCTATCGATAAAGTCGAAACTTGCGATAAAGTCGAAATCTACTGAATGGATATTCTTGTGACGTTACCAATGAACATATTTTATAGTACAATATTTTGGCGTTTAATTAGCTAATGATTTTATTACTTGGTAAAATTGCTTCAAATTTTATGATAATTATAAGTGAAGTAGGAGTAAATCGACCCGCTTGGGATCAGTGTGTGTTTGCTTATGGTGGGTGATATAGAATAATTTTTTGCTTTATACAATTTTTTATTTTCACATTAATTTTACAACACAAATAAAATAACAATACAAATATTGAAAGGAAATGACGTTTTACAAATTTCATTTAATAATATTAAATATATGTTATTACACATTTTCGCTTAATCTGAGGTACCTCAAAAATAATCAACAATTTCCATGTTTATTTTTGCTCTGTAACTTTACGATTTTTCCTTTTGAATCCCTGATGCAATCACGCTTGAAACGGAATTGCTAATGTAAGTGATCGTGGCGTGGCTGCTACTCAATGCAGTTTAAATACTAACTAGATTGCTGCTGCATCGGTGGCGAACGTAAGCCTTTGCAGCTCTAACACAAATATTTTGGTGACTTCCGAAAAAAACATATTTTTGTTTGTGTTTGTTCGAGATTAAACTTTGTTGAAGAGTGAATAACAGAACCACTTTTTCACTATTGACCTATTAATATTTTATGTTTTAATCCGATTATAGAAGCTTCAGAAAAATTTAGTAAACAATTCCGTTAGCATTATTATGATTCTCAAAACGTCTACTTAGGTATGTCAAAATTCAAAGTTGACAAGTTAATGCATTTATATATCGCAATTAGGCTTTTGTTTCGAATTAAATATCTTAGAATCACAGATTTCATTTTGACTTATGTAAATATGAAGCAGTTGATTCTCATCCGGATACCATATAGTTTTAAATTATTTAATTTGGGACGTAGTGTTTTTGTGAATTGATGATGATTTTCACAAGTACTCACTTACGAAAATTAAAAAAAAAATAAGTTACTACTCATTAACTGTTAAAAAACATATCTATCACAAACAAACGGACAGACGAAGAAAACCAGAATATTTTAACAGGTCTTGTAACAAGGTCACGTGCATCATAAATTTATTAGCTTTTTTAATTTAGTGTTATTGTCTACCTATTTGAAATTTTAATCTACTAACTATTCTATACAGCGTTTTACTGATGTTTCTAATCCTTTTACATCTAAGACTTGCCTGACGCCGTTTCATTTGGTGATTTCTAGAGAGGTCCATTTCCAATGCAACTCTAAATTGCTCTATTAAAAGTTCCTTAACTGGTTTCGCCCCAAACTGCTGGTATTTCTCGACTTTCGAATGTTGAACAATGATAGAAACAATTTTAAACAAGCAATAAGTTGATTAATTAACAGCGTTAAATTAATAGTTCGTATTAATTATGAATATTAGATAATTATGAATTCAATTTTCATTTCTTAAATATATTAAAATTTACCGTCGAAATAAATTTAAAAATTAAATAGAATGAGAACTAGAATCTTAGCTCTAAATCCATTTTACGTGACATTGGCGAACATTATGAGTATCTATTCTATTTCGGTAATAGCAATAAATTCCAGTTATTTAAATATGTAAATTAGTGTTATATACATGTTAGTCGATGGTTAAATATTGTCTACAGTTTATAGTTTGTGGTATGACATTAATCTAGAGACTTCGGTACAACTACAGAGTGAGCACTGACTGTAGGATTAAGCTTGTACCTAATGTAAGTTTAATTAAAACTAATAAATCTCTTGAAGACACTAAGGATGTTTAATTTAATAAACACATAACATGGCGCTGCGAAATTAAAAACAAAAACAGGTTCGTGAAATAAAATAATTGTATACTATATTGAATTCTACGACGTACATGATAAGAACAAAATGGTGGAGTCTGCACAAAAAGAAATAATAAAATCTAGTGGAATAATGGGATTAAAACCCCCTACGGGCTTAAAAAACCTGTCGATGGAAGAATACAAAAAATTTATCCAGAGATTTGAAATATACAGATTAGCGTCAGGTGCTAATAGTGAATCCAGTGAGGTCCAGACGGCATTATTATTACACTGCATGGGTGAGGAAGCTCAAGACATTCATGCTACTTTCGACTTTGCTAAAGGTGAGGCCTACAATTATGAAAAAGTAATAACTAAATTCAACGAGTATTTTATCCCGAGAAAAAATGAAAGCGTTAATTCACATTTGTTTTTCACAAGAAACCAGAAAGAAGGTGAAACTTTTGATAGTTTTTACACTGACATAAAAAAGTTAAGCACAGAATGTGAATTTGGAAATCTTTTGGATAGAATGTTAAAAGACAGAATAGTAACAGGAATTTTAGATAAAAGATTAAAAGATAGACTACTAAGAGAAAGTGACCTGACATTGAGTAAAGCGATCCAGATATGTAAAGCAGCAGAACTAGCAGAGGAACAAATTAAGAAAATTTCAAACGAACCAGGGACGAGTGCAGTACAGAGTATAAGAAAGAAGAATGAAAAAGGAACAGTGTCGGAAAGGGAAACAAGAAACCCAACAGATAAGAGAAGACATACCAGAACAGACCGAGATTCAAGACACAGACTAGAACAGAGAAATACAGAAAATAGATATTCAGAGAAGAATAAGAAACAAGAAGGACAGCGAGCTGAGAAGAAGTTTGACTGTTCGAGATGCGGATTTCATCACAGTGAAAGAAGATGCCCAGCATATGGAAAGAAGTGTATGAAATGCGGGAAGATGAACCACTTTGCGAGAAAATGCAGAGCCCGAGGTGCTGTAAAAGCTATTCAAGAAAGCGAGTCCAGCGATAATGAGTCGTGTCATATGTATATAATTAATATTAGTAATGTTAATTTAGAAAGAAACTGGTATGAGTATGTATATTTCACCGAATTGAATAGAAATTTAAAATTTAAATTAGATTCAGGTGCTCAATGCAATGTAATATCCGCAAATGATTGTTACAGGTTAGGTATAAGTAAATTTGAAAAATCTAATTGTAAACTGACTAGTTATAGTAATAAGAAAATAGAAACTTTGGGAAAGATTAAATTATCAGTAAAAATAAATGATCAGATTCAGAAAATAGAATTCCAGGTTTGTAAAGGTAATTATATACCTATTTTAGGTTTGCCTACTTTAATAAAATTTAAATTAATTCAGAGAACAAATAATGAGAATATTAGCAGTGTTCAGACAGAAAAGTTAGAACTATTAGAGAAATATAAAGATGTTTTCAAGGGGATAGGTGAAATAAAAGATTATGAATATGATATTCAGTTAAAAGAAGGTTGGCAAGGAAAAATTGAAAGAAATAGGCATATACCATTTAAATTGAAAGATAAATTAAAGGAAGAATTAAGTAAATTAGAAAAAATAGGAATAATAAGTAAGGCAGAAGGTCCTACAGATTTTGTAAGTTCATTAGTTATGACAACTAAACCAGGTGGGACAATGAGAATTTGTTTAGATCCACAATATTTAAATACTCAGATTAAAAGAGAACAAATGATGATACCTAATGTTGATGAAATAATAGCCAAGTTAAAGGGAAGTAATTATTTTAGTACTTTAGATGCGAATAAAGGATTTTGGATGATAAAATTAACAAATAATAGTAAAACTTTAACAACATTTAATACCCCATTTGGAAGATTTTATTTTAATAGATTACCTTTTAGTTTAGCTTCAAGTCCAGAAGTTTTTCACAGAATATTTAGTGAAATATTTAAAGATATTGACGGAGTAGAGTTATATATTGATGATATTTTAATTCACGCGAAAACAGAAGCAGAACATGACAGAATATTAGAACAGGTACTTAAGAAAGCACAGGAATATAATATAAAATTTAATAGGAAGAAGTGTAATTTTAAAAAGAAAGAAGTTAAATACCTAGGACATGTCTTAACAACAGAAGGAATTAAGATAGATCAGAACAGAATAAAAGCTATAGTAGAGATGAAAGAACCGAAAACTCAGAAAGAAATATTAAGATTTTTAGGAATGATTAATTATGTGGCAAGATTTATTCCCAATGTGTCTGAGATAACAGCACCATTGAGGCAATTGATTAAGAAAGATGTACCTTTTTTGTGGTCAAAAGAACAAGATAAAGCTTATAAGACTTTGAAAAAACTATTAATTGAGCCACCAGTTTTGAGTTATTTTGATATGAATAAACAGATAGTACTAAGTGTAGATGCTTCTAAAGCAGGATTAGGTGCAGTTATTTTACAAGAAGGAAAGCCTATAGCTTATGGTTCGAGGGCAATGACAGAAACAGAAATACAATACAGTCAGATTGAGAAAGAATGTTTAGCAATTTTATATGGAATAACCAAGTTTCATCAGTATTTGTATGGAAATCAATTTAAAGTAGAGACAGATCATAGGCCACTAGTATCAATTTTTTCTAAACCATTAAATAGATGTCCAGCTAGATTGCAAAAGATGAGAATGGCTTTACAACCATATTCATTTGAGTTAAATTATAAACCAGGTAAAGAACTTTTGGTAGCAGATCATTTGAGTAGATCACATTTATTAGAAACAGAAGAAAATTCAGATTTAAAAGTAGAAACACATGTAGCCATGATTATGGAAAGTTATAGAATATCAGATAAAAAACTTGAAGAATTAATATTAGAAACAGCAAAAGATGAGGAATTAATGGCAGTAAATAAATATATAATGGAAGGATGGCCAGAAAATAAGTCACTTATAGATAGTAAAGCTAAAATTTTTTATAGTTACCGAGATGAGTTGAGTAATATTAGAGGATTAATTGTAAAAGGTAGGAATATAGTAATACCACAGTCAAAAAGAAAGGAAGTATTAGAAAACATACATTATGCACACTTAGGCATAGAAAAAAGCAAGGTGTTAGCAAGAAATACTGTATTTTGGCCAAATATGAATAAAGAGATAGAAGATTTAATACAAAATTGTGACACTTGTAAAAGTTTTCAGAATGCTAATAAGAAAGAATCTATGATTGAGAAGGAAATTCCACAAAGACCATGGGAAATTTTATCTATAGACATATTTTTTCTATATTCTAAACCATACATATTGCTTGTCGATGCATATAGTAAGTACGTGGAAATACAACCATTAAATAATTTATATGCAACAAGTACTATTGACAGTATTAAAGAAATCCTAGCAAGACATGGTATTCCAGATATAGTTTATACAGATGCAGGAACCCAATTTACTAGCTTTGAATTTAAAACTTTTTCTAAAGAATGGAATTTTAAACATAAGGTAATAAGTCCAAAACATCACCAAGGGAATGGATTAGCTGAAAGATATATACAGACTGTTAAGAAATTGTTAAAAAAGCTAATTTATGATAAGAAAGATATTTACTTAGGTTTGTTAATGTATAGAAACACTCCTGTAAACACAGATGGAAAATCACCTTCAGAATTATTATTCAATAGAAATATTAAAACAATTTTGCCAAAATTAGATTTAAAACAGGAAAGAAAGGATAAATATAGACAAGAACTTTTAAATAAACAGGAAATTCAGAAAAAGTACTATAATAGAGGAAGTAGAAATTTACCAGAATTAAGAGAAGGAGAAATTGTTAAAATACAGGACGAGAATTGCAAGAAACCTCATGAGAGTGGTATAGTGTTAGAGAAAAAGTACTATAATAGAGGAAGTAGAAATTTACCAGAATTAAGAGAAGGAGAAATTGTTAAAATACAGGACGAGAATTGCAAGAAACCTCATGAGAGTGGTATAGTGTTAGGTAAAGGAAGTGGTCCTAGATCATATCAAGTAAGGAATGAATCAGGAAATATTTTAACTAGGAATAGGAGAATGTTAATTAAAGGAGGAAAGTATTATGACAAGAGCAGGGTAGAAGATCAAGGAAATTGTGAAGAGAGTGAAAGACAAGAAGTAGAAAGACATATGATTCAAGATCGGAACATACAAAATAATGTAATACCTAGAGAGAACTATGATGGTTCTTCAGGACAAGTAAATTATAATAATGATACATATGGTAGTAAAACATCAAGATCAGGTAGATTGATTAAAAGACCAAGTTATCTTAAAGATTTTGTTTAATTCATAAGTACATGAATACTGAATAGTTTAATAAGTTTGTATCTTCATATAACTAATTGTAACTAAAAACAAAATAAAATAAGTCTTCATACCTTGTTTATATAAAGCTAACATTAATAAAAAATTGTTTTTATAATAATTTTGTTATATTATATTATATATAGTTATAGTTTGGTTCATATGTAATAATGTGAATATGTTTGTTAGTAATTACTTAGCTTGAAAAGTAACTTGAATTGTAAACTTTAATGTTCCTAGAGTAAGTACAAAAGTCAGTGTAGTTCATTATAAATTAATCTCAAGTAAATAATGTAAAAGGGAAGGATGTTATATACATGTTAGTCGATGGTTAAATATTGTCTACAGTTTATAGTTTGTGGTATGACATTAATCTAGAGACTTCGGTACAACTACAGAGTGAGCACTGACTGTAGGATTAAGCTTGTACCTAATGTAAGTTTAATTAAAACTAATAAATCTCTTGAAGACACTAAGGATGTTTAATTTAATAAACACATAACAATTAGATATATTTTTATGTAATCTGCGTAGATTTAACTCAGGTTGTATAAAAATTGTACTGTGTGGCTACGGTACTAAAGAATATAGCCACCCCCTCTCTTCCCGTGGGTGTCGTAAGAGGCGACTAAGGGATAACACAGTTCCGCTACCACCTTGGAACTTAAAAAGCCGACCGGTGGCGGGATAACCATCAAACTGCTGGTTTTGAAATACACAGGCCGAAGACGGGCAGCAGCGTCTTCGGTGCGACAAAACCAGTACTGCGGTCACCAACCCGCCTGCCCAGCGTGGTGACTATGGGCAAAATACATGAGTTCACGCATTTTTGGCGCGAACTTGTGGAGGCCTATGTCCAGCAGTGGACTGTATAGGCTGTAATGATGTATAAAAATTGAATAAGAACATTGAAATACAGGATCTGAATAAAATACATCTTAAGACATTGTAGAAATCTTCGTGCATTGAGCCGTTTGATTGTTAAGGATGGCTTATAAAACAATGTGGTACGACCAGTAGCGTAGCCAGGCGTGGGTGAAATGGGTCCTCGCCCCCATATAACGAAGGTGCAACCAACCTTTTAACACAGGTGACTAATTAATTAGGTATTTTTGTACGCCCGAAAAAGTCAAAAATTTAAATGGGTGGATGTTTGAAGCCTAAAGTCACTTTAAAAGGATATTTGTATGAGACGTCGTAAAATGCTCCAACGCTCTGACGTGCAGGTGCGCGGACTTGGTAACTACTTTTTTTTGTTAACTTGAAGGAATACGAGACTTGAGTAGATCTTATTCATGAAAGAAGATCCTCAGTGATGTGACTTAACCCTATGTCTATATATTAGTCCACGCTGCGCTTCTCGATGGGGCTCACAAAACTACGATAACCAAGAGTGTTAATATTCTTGATAATTTTATTATTCAAACGGAAGCAAAACGTACTAAATATTTAATGACAAAAAATTGTATGGTAAGATGTTGATATAAACTCCTACCGGTCCGTCTGTGTGAAAAAAACTTAAATAGCAACAAATGAAACTGACCCTAAGATATTTATTGCTATCATATCTATTATTCAAAAGTCGCAAAGACACTAGAATTTAAATAACTAATTTAAAAAATCGTTTTTGTAATTATATAACTAATTAATCATTCTATCTGAAATATATATAATCGCTTTAAAAATTACATAACTTTAGGTTATACTTTATCTTAACTAGCTAAGCTGACTTGTTAACCCGTTAACTACTGCTCTAACTTATAAGGTAATCAGTAATTTTTGGTAACTTTAATTAAAAGTTTCGATAACATGAATAGGTACTTTATTTTAAATTGTGAGTAATATAGAATTTTTAGCGACAAAAATGTTTTTGTTTTAAACATCGATCGATTAAAACATGTACTCCTCGTGTACTCCAGTCGACTGTTCGTGTATGCATTGCACTAGAATGAACTTTCCGGTAAGATGTGTGGCAAATATTTTCCGAGTATCGGCATCCGTAAATGAAAATGACGGATACTCATAGTGAAGCTATGATAAAATATTAAAAATATTTATATATTTCCAGCTATTTATAATTTTATTACCTTTCATCGTTTCCTTTTAGCCTTAGTTCAGCAATTATATTACAGAAAATGTAAAATATAAATTTTTATAAAAATCTGATGTATACTATTCTAAACTTTTCTTTTTAATAAATCGTAACAATTATTTTTGTTGTACGGGTTACCACACACTCAGCAATGTAATTGTCTTTAAAATCTAATAACCTTCTTTAATTTAGCTTACTTGTCCCGAAATTGCTGTTTTTGCATATACATAGACTTAATATTTTATACTGCACATATGACGTGTGTACTTCTGTCGTCTATATATACTTATAATTATCTTAATATACTCAGTGATAGATCGACTTTTATATCGTTTTGTTTGGCTCATTAACCTTCCCTGAAATGTCATTTCTCACCACCAACCAATTTATTTATTCATTCAATGTAGACCAAAATAAAGGCGATGTTATCTCTAAATAGCGATTTCTTCCAGATAACCTTTGGGTACTGGACGCGATACAGTAGCAGCGGTTAGAAGTGTGCATATATTAAGGAGGAAAAATGAATATAAAATGTTATCGTTACAGTTATTTTGGTCCTTCGAGAATACAGCTTTGCTGTTGACATTAATCATTTTGGACCTTCAAGCAAACTACGGGCTGTTGTACTATTGTCTTGTAACAGTTTGCAGAGTGTAGAACGTATTGCTGTACTGCACTAATTATGACCCTGCTTAAATATGCAGTGTATTTAAATCACAGTTGATATATGTATAACTTTAAAAATAATGTTTTAAAAAATATCCCTAACTTGATAACGACAAGATTATACACTATTGATAGTAAGCACCCTTTCTAGAATGATATCATTTTTATACCCTCAATATCTTCAAACTCTTAACTACGCGACATGTCAACGTAGCGATTTCGATCCCCGCACATGTCAAAAAAATTTAAAATGACAATTTTTAATTGGAAAACAAAATACGTTTTGGTTTATGTAAAATTATTTTCTAAGATATAAAAATATCCTCAAAAACAAAACTTTCCTTATTAAGGTTTTTTATTCATTAGAAGTTCTGATAAGACATTGAAGTTATATAAAAAATAAATGACCTAAATCTTTCTCGAAAACAGAAGATTCGTATAAAATGGAGTCTTATTATATTTTTAAGTTGAAAATCTGAAAATACTTTTATCCTCGTATCAATTGTACGCAGTTAAACAGTTACCGTGTATACAAGAGAGTAAAACGTTTTACAAAAAGGTGCGGCAAATACCCTCCGGTGGTATTCTCCTGTTAAAATAGAAGCCTACTTCGCAAATAAAGCCTCACGGCAAAATCCCTTATAAAATAGCTAGCGAACGCTCAAAAGGTACTGGAGTAGTTATTGGTATTCTGATCATTTCTTGTATAATATAGCACCGTGTTTCGGACTATTGGAGCACAAGAATTAGAAATTTAATATTATTGTATAACCAGCTTATTTTATAATTTATTTATTATTTATTTATTTTATACTTTATTGTACACCACAAATATATTACAAACAAAGCATAAAGATAGTCACAGACAGTGAAGTACAATGGGCGGACTTATGGCTAATTAGCCATTTCTTCCAGACAACCCATACATAGAAAGGAAACTTATTATCTAAATTGGGTAGGTGGTGTAGATGTATAATAAACTTACATAGAAATGTCTACATTCAAATACTTATAATAAAATAAAGAATTTATTATTAATTTAACCAAGAATTAAGTCGCTGAGAATATTCAAACATGCTTTTTTAGATTAGAGTCGGTTCAATAGTTTCAGATATATCCAAGTAACAAATAATCAAGTAAACGAACAGAATAATAAATAATAGAGGTAAAAAAAGTCTTGTAGTAACAACCACAAGTTTTTTTTTAATATCAAATATTATTATTCTCACTAAAGTTGTATTAAATAAATACGGATATATGTATAAATATAAAGGAAGGTGCTTCTTTACACACATCTATGAGCATATCAGGTAGATAAATATTTGTTATATGAAATTAAGTAAGAGTTTCGAAAACGCTTTTGAATGAGATGTTAATATTTATGTTTATGCAACATAATAAACACGATTCATCAAATATTTTGTTAAGACTGCAAAGAAAGTTAATAACTATAAAACAATGTTTCGAGATTAATTTTAAATTAGATTTTTTAGAAAACTAGGTTGCCATATAAGCGTACGGCTCACCTGATGGTAAGCCATAGCTTATAGACCCCTGCAACACCAGAAACATCGCAAGCACCCCGACCCTACTCCCAAGCCTATTAATTAATGTATGAAACCTTTATAGTGTACTCGAATTCTTCACTTTACAAATTATAAAAAGTCATTATAATTTATCAAACTCTTGTGTTTAAAAAAATTGTTTTATATATTAAATAATTTCGAGGAATATTAATATATTGTAAATGTGCAAAATAATACGTTAGTTTATAATCTAAGAAAAAAAAATGGAGACCCACTCCTTTTTTTAATAAATAAATAATTAACTTATAACGTACAAGGTCGTCTGTTCCTATGGTAAGCAACTTAATGCTTGTGTTACAGGTAACAGCTGACTGTTATAACTATATATATTTTTTTATAAATATACATAGAAATCATACATATATAAATACAAATATTACAGCTAGACTCAGGCGGGAATCGAACCCGCAACCCGCGGCACAGAAAGCAGGGTCACTACAAACTGCGCCAACGGGCTAGTCAAATTTTTAACCTTCTTTTATTGAAGGCGAAAAAAAAATGAAGCATTTTATTGTTTTATTTCAATGAATAACTCTAAGCGTTACTGATAATAATGGAGAAAACAATTTCAAACTCAATGATCATTCTAACACATAGTTTGTAAATAATTTTATTCAAGACATTTAAATTATAAATGCATGCAATATGTAGTGTGAATATGTTCGTGAGTTTATATCCTCCTTATTATTGCGACACATAAATCGTTAACTAAGACCAGACTTCGTGCACTGAGTTATGAGTGTTGCTTAAACTTTTACTGCATTCAGTTAGCTTTAACTTAACGACCTGTACGAGACATTATCTAAACATATTGCCTCTGAAAATAAAATGATTTGACATTAATTAAAATTTAAAAATGTTAATTTCGAAAAGTAAAAGATAGCCCATTATAGAATACGTTGTTTTTAAGAACTGACACACATAATTTGTATTTAAAGTGCTAAAATAACAGGATTGACGGAGAACTTTACTGACTTGGTACGCTCAGCCCCATGAGGAACAGAGCGACAACCTTGCGTAAGATCGATACTTTTGAATAGTTTTCGAAGTCAAGACAAGATGAAAGCGACGTGTCACCTACTAACATCTACTCATATAAAAACGTCATGACTGGTCACAATAATTTGGGCAAATACCAGTGTAAGGTTGAACGTAACGTGGCGGCAAACGCTCGGACAATGAATGCCTGAGTGGGAATTCACAGGGCTATTTTCTAAATCTCAGAAAATGATGGTAGTTGAGACAGTTTTGTACGGCTAAAATATGAAATGGAGAGCAGTACGGAGGAGGCCGAGATATTCTAGAACCAGAAGTCAAACTCTGCTACGAATTTATAAATTTACTTCAATAATAAATTATCTATCATTCTATAATACAATCAAAGTTAACTTAAAATTCTAGGATTTAGCTCTAATTTATATTAATTAAGCTTATACGCAGCATGTTGCAGCAGTTTGCAAAGATCGATTAATATTATTAGTGGACTGCGCTAAATTTATTAGGTTGAAAGTTAACTGCCGAACAACAAGTTGACCAATGTCAAATAATTGCATTTATTTGCTTAATCTACTGAACTATTTTATTTAATAAATGTAACTTCTTAACCTTCTATTATTGTTTGCAATATAATACAATGTAATAAGGTAATTAATAAAGGGGTAGACCCCTCACAAATTTTACATGTGCCTCTATCGTTCTATGATATATGCCTGTGTCTCTGTGCATATTTCTTTGAACACCCATAACTGCTAAAGTACTACGTGTAAATTAAAATATCATTACGATCATAAAACCTGTCATATAACATATTACCTAAAGTCGTAATTTTTACTTTGCTTGTTGCTGTCCTAAGGTACCCCAGTGGTACAAAGGGCCCTCGTGAGACGTCTCCATCCGCTCCTGCCCTGTGCCTCTCGCTCCACGTCCCTCCAACTAAGCCCGGCCGCTCGCAGCTCGGCGTCGACAGTCCGCTGCCACGTGTGCGCCGGCCGGCCCCGTCCCCTGCTCCCGCGCGGCCTCCACGTGAACGCGACCCTGGCGGCGCTGTCCTCTGGTCTTCGGAGGGTGTGTCCTATCCACTTCCACTTCCGCTGAGCAATTTCTTGCTTGATCGGGATTTGGTGGCATCGATTCCAGAGATCCTTGTTGCTGATAGTGTTCGATCAGGCTTACTTTGTTTACTTTTAATTAAAACGTGGAAGAAATAAGAATAGATTAGGTAGCGTGTGATAATAAGTTGATGCATTGACGTTTAAAATACGATTTAAGAAAAAAATGTGCAAATCTTTAACGAAAAAGAATATTTAGGAACATAAAATGTCTGACGTAGTATCTTCAGTAACAACATACTAAAATAAATGGCTAAGCCATAGCTAATAATATAATACTATGTTTTATGAGTATTTATGCTGCTGCCGCGGTAAGCTTAATAACATTTTTTTAAATCTCTTTGCCGGTTTCCCCTTCCAAATACGTGTAAATCTCAATAAAATGTAAACTTCGTATTCAAAGCATAAACACCCAGACCACGGCAAACATCTGTATGGCCAATACAAATGTTTGTCATTTGCGGGGATCAAACCCACAACCGCAAGCGCTAGAGCCACAACAAACCTGTGCTGTGACCGTTGCGCCAACGCGTCGACAAAAAACTCTAACTCAAATTTTATACATTGTGTAAATACTTTTACATACTTGACATAAGCTTAAGAATTAAAGTACTGATATAAGCTTGAGAATTTATTCAGAATTAAAAAAAAAAAACTTCAAATGAAATTGTTTGCATGAATCGAAACTTACTGTCTTTCATAACATACGGTAACATACGGTTCATCGGCTATTTCAAATTGGAAGCCAAATTGACTCCATTAAAAGTTTTGAAAGCGTTCATAGCTTAGAAAATTAACAGAACGAGTTATGCTTTATAAATGCATGCATGGTACTGAACATGAATGGATATTAAAAGTTCGAAGATGTTGGTAATAGGCATGGACTTAGCATTTTCTTAGCATTATATATGTATTCTTAAGCTTGTGTAAAAAGATGTGAACTAATTCTTATTATATTGTTTAACTCGTAATCGTTTTCTTAACCTAGTAACTTCACTGGCCTGTTGATTTTATTATGATCTTATGTTATACGAGTAAATTGCCTGTAGGATAAGCGTAATGCATGATGTTTACAAAACGCGTAGGCGATTTGGAGCATGTGGATGATAATTAAAAAAACAGCCCTACTAACTTCCATCGATAGATTTCTTTGAGAGGCTCTACTTTCACATACGCTTTCTTTAAGAACTCCATGTAGCTAATATACGAACTCTTGAAACATTAATAAGGTAGGGTACTGCCGGAAATATCTTGTTTAAAATTTAGAACAGCCTTACTAGAGAAGAATCTCAACCTTACTCTTCAGTATATTTCACAGCCAAATAATAGAGCTCTTAAACAGTATTGTAGTGAATAAAAAACCAGTGACTGTGTGTTGGTTCCAAAAGAGACGAGATTGAGTTTCTTTGGGTTAATTGTAAGTTCTGCTACATTAACTGATAGGGACCGGGAAGGGTTGCGTGCAAAGATTGCTCGAATTGACCCATTGGTTAGCCGATATTGAGAAATTTGCTTCTAGATGCATTCACTACTGAAAGAGTTGGAGACCAGGGGTAACTACGAGCTGACATTCACGGATAATGTTGTTCTGGCCTTTACAGGCAAAAGCTTTGTGAGTATGCCAGAAAGACATAGTATGATGATTTAAAGTGCGAGAAGCATGAGAGCGAGAACTCGAATTAAATAGTCAAGTAAACATAGTTTCCGACACTGGTAGTGGAGCGTATAAAAAAATATATAGGTACTAACCGATGGTATGAATTTTATTTTATTTATATCACTAGCTGCTGCCCGCGACGTCGTCTGCGTGAACGCTATACAGCACCAAAAATACCTACGATTATACCTTTTAAAATAACATTCATTTACCCGTTTCTTCTTTACATTTCATATCTACAGAAAAATCTCATAGATGGCGCTGCTTTAAAATTGTCTTGTCCACTTATATTCATTTTATTATGTTTATCAGCTTAGTTACTTATATTGCGTGATTTTTATAGTGTGAAGCTAGCTTATATAGCATGGTTATTAACATAATAACAACAACATTCAAATATGCGTCGCTAGATTATACGTTGTTACAGAATGCGTTGAGGAAATAAAGGTTCACTGCTTGTTCCCGGTAGGTGATAGCATAATAATATGTAGCCTATATGTTGATCCGACTTCTTAATAATATTCGTGCCAAATTTGTATAGTAATAGTGTGTGTACTTTTGGAATTTATCCCGGACATACATACAGACAAACAGACAAACAGACAAAATTCTAAAAAGTATATTTTTGGCTTCGGTATCGATGGTAGATCACACCCCAAATATTCTTTGAAAAAAATATCAATGGACAGTTTTGACTTGCCTACTATTTTATTATATGTATAGATTTACGCAATTCAAACAATTCGTGTTGTTTTTGAGGCAGAAATAAAATCAAAAGCTGATTTTAGCAGTAATATCAATTACGGCTTCGTTTATTACTTTTCTTAAAACAGATCTTCAAATATTGTATTCTATTCACATAGCTACGTATTTTTTTAAATCTAGATTACTTTTTTCTGTGAAGTAAAAATAATTAAATCGCCGGTAATTGTTTACGGTTTTTATCCCCTCTATCCGGATATATCCGGATTATCGTTCTGTCGGCCATTATAGGTTATTTATTTTCGATAATGGAATTTCTTTAAATTATAATATTTAATTATATCATTTATGTATCGTTAATAATTTTGTAAATCAGTGAGTTAATTATTTTTTTCGATTGATTAGTTGTTTGTTTATCCCGCTTCAACGATAGGACCTAGCTTTTTTAAAAATTGACTGAATACAATCTTATAATCTATAGTAATAGTATCAAGCTGAAAAGTTCATTTGTTGGTTAAACGCGTTAATCTCAGTAACTAGGTACTAATTCGAATTAAATTTTTTTTTGTTGGATAGTTCTCTTACCGAGGAAGGCTATAGACATCACGCTGTGACTAATTTATAAGACCTGAGCATTTTATGTAATATTATGAAAACGGAAAATATATTTTTCCGAAAGCTTTCGTTACATACGCTGAGTAAACAGTTGATACTACCCAAAAATTATGTATGACGGAATGGACCGCTGTTAAGAGTTTTAAAAAAGTTCTAAAAAAGGCCGCGGTAGCACATGGCTATCTTTTAAGTTTTATTCATTATGATATTTTTTATAGTGGTTTTAAAGACATGTCGCACCACTCACCGAGTAGAAGAGAGTAGAATATAGTAGAATTGAATAGAATCAAATCGAATAGAATATAATCGTATAGAATCGATTAGAATATAATCGAATAGTATCGAGTAGAATCGAGTCGAATCGAGTAGAATCGAGTAGAACCGAGTAGAACCGAGTAGAACCGAATAGAACCGAGTAGAACCGAGTAGAACCGAGTAGAACCGAGTAGAACCGAGTAGAACCGAGTAGAACCGAGTAGAATTTAGTAGAATCGGGTGATATCGAGTACAATATAGTAGAAGAGAAGAGAGAAGGGAAGAGAATGGAAGAGAACATCATAAAGGAAGATTCTGATTTCCCGTCTATGTCATTAAAGACATTGTACAAAGCAATACAAATTTTTGGGTGTCTTATAAAAGAGGTAGAAACAGTTTTTTTATTGAAACAGTAGTTTTATGGCGACGCAAATAATTAGCTGCAAAGACAGCCAGACAAAACGGAACTGATATATATAATTTAAATGAATCTATTTGGTTCTGTTCTGTTCCGTTGTACTCCATTATGTTCTGTTCTGTTCTGTTCTGTTCTGTTCTGTTCTGTTCTGTTCTGTTCTGTTGTTCTGTTCTGTTCTGTTCTGTTCTGTTCTGTTCTGTTCTGTTCTGTTCTGTTCTGTTCTGTTCTGTTCTGTTCTGTTCTGTTCTGTTCTGTTCTGTTCTGTTCTGTTCTGTGCTGTTCTGTGCTGTTCTGTGCTGTTCTGTGCTGTTCTGTGCTGTTCTGTGCTGTTCTGTTCTGTTCTCTTCTGTTCTGTTCTGTTCTATTCTATTCTATTCTATTCTATTCTATTCTATTCTATGTTATACAGCAAACGTATTGGTGCAACATTAAACACAGAACTTTAATTCAAACAATATGAAATTTCAATTAAAATAAAATCTCAAATATAACCTCATTTTTTAAGTGAATAATTATAGTTCTGTTGTAGTTCTGTATAGTTACGGAATGTCGGACTATGCAGTTTCCTTTTACGTATCGTACCTTACCAGTTAGCGTGCCATTTGGAATGTTTTCATTAAATATAAAAAGTAACATTTAATTTACTATTCGCTTTGTGTCTAATCACAGAACATTTTCTTTTTACATCAATAATGTTAACGTGGAACTACTCAAGAAACACGAGTTTCATTAAAAGGAAGCATTGTGTTCATTCAGTAAGAAAAGATAAATAAGAAGCGTTTTAAAAGAAGGATGCTATCACAAACAGGACTGCAATTAAAACCGCTCGTGTAATTGAGCGTCACAGTCGATCGCAAGCGACATTAGAAAAGATGGAGCTAGAAAGTAAAATAGTTTTGTTTAGATTTTTATTCATTACAAGTTTGAGGCTAATTAAAATTTTTATTGTATCATGAGTAATTGTTGTACCTATGCATTATAAATTTTTGTTTATAGTTTATTATTAAAAAAAATAATATATATAATACATATACATACAACATTTACCAATACAAACAATACGTTACCAAGTATCGTTAGTTGATCTTGCAGTCAAACTCGTCTTTACGTATTGTTGTTCGAAAATATCGTGTGAAAGCTGCGAAACAGAGCATAGGTGCACTTCCCGCAGCCCCAGAGCTAAGGTGGAGTCAGACGCTGAGGTCGAAGGTATTGTAATAGCTAAATAGCGTTATTTTAACCTCAAAACTTTAATCATAGATATCTCCATAACCATGGGGTTCCGCAGGATGGGAGTGGTACCAGGGGGTAACCCGCTCCCCCCTCCACCCCCCAAAACCCCCATAAATCGACGGCCCGTAATCTAGAAAGTAGCCGAATTAATGAGTAATCTACCTATAAAAAAGGGGAAGTGTATAATAACAAAGCTAAACAGGAACTTCAATTGACTAGTTCTGTAATTTTACTATTTAAAGGCATTCGCTTCAGCCTGTAATGTCTCACTGCTGGACATAGGCCTCTTTCCTCATGTAAGAGAAGGATCAGAGCTTAATCCACATTAAAGCCATTATCTGACTCAAATTAAGTTAAAGTTTGTCCCTTTCTATATTTTAGTTTTTCTAAAAAAAAAAAACACTATTATTATATTATAAGTCTTAAGTTGACACAGACAAAAAGCGACACGGCGAAGGTACGTATAATGAATTTATAGACACTAGAAAACTAAACCATTCATTATCAATTTCTTCGAAGAAAAAAAGACGAGTGGCTAAGATTACTTCTTCTTCTTTTTCTTCTGGGTTAATGGCTTTCAATAGTGCCAAATAAGCACAGATGATTTCGCCAATGTCACGTAGAATAATGGCTAGGACTAAAAATTGCATTTAGTTTCTACAAAGTACATTGGACTAGGCAGCACAATCAATGTCTATAGCCTGTTTGTTTTCAAATGAATGCAAAAAAAAAGAATTAAAAACGTCAGTGTCAATTTCGACAATTTGTCTATATAAATCTTTATAATGCATTGTTTTGTTGTCTGTTGAATTGAAATCATTCCTGAAATCCATATATCTATTATGAATATTTCTGTTGTTACAGATTGATTAAATTATTTTCTTAATTTTAATATTAGAACAAATATGACTCAAAGCGAAGTACAGAGATTTTTATTACGCTCAGTTATTAGCAGTGGAAAGTTATCTTATCATGATGCTAACGAAATGTTGTCCAAAGCCTTTCGTACGTTTGTACTCGTTATATTTTAATGCTATCACATTTCTGTTAAAAATGTGTTTTTATCAATATATGTGATTATCAGTGTGTTTTTTTAAATATAAATCAAAATCAATTTATTTTACAATCTGTTAAAATACCAAAAAATTCGTGTGCTTAAAATAAATAATATGAATCAGTATATAATACGTGTTGCATTATTTACGTTTCAGGCAATCACCAATTTGCAATCAAGGATTTAATTAAAAGTATAAATGAAGATATAAAACCTTTTCAACAAAAAATTAAACTTGTACAAGATGAAAAAACTATGAAAGATTCATTGATATTTCTCTCATTAGGAAATGATAGAGCGACAAAATCTCAAAAACTGTTTACAGATGTTCAATTGAATTATTTTATGAATATTCTCAAAGAGATATTGGAAACTGAGACAAGACAAATAACTAGGACAAATGCGTATAGATTGAGAGGTACTATTCATCAAAAAGATGCAGAGGTAAAACACAGTTATTTCATCTCATTGTCAGATTATATCCTAAAAATAAAGGAAAAAATTTGTATGTAAGTCTGTCATTTCTGGAGTTAAAACTTAGGCTTTTGGTTACAAATACATAAATATGTATTTTAGCATTTTTGAAATTGTGGGAAATTCACTTATCTCAAAATCATTGACATTTTGTAAGTGCACCCTATTCATGCATAAACCTTTATTTCTGGACTGCTTTTGAAGTTATAAATATTATTTTAATATTTATTTTATACTCAGTTAGGTATTGATTTAAAATAAATAAATAATTAGTCGTCTTCATATAATTTTTCCACCTCGATATAACTTAAATGTTTTCATATCATATTGGAAGTAGAAATTTAAGAAGCATTTTATTTTATTTTGAAGCTTTTTATTGCGTACCTATAACAAATAACTATTCCAGCGTGCGTAGAAATTCTGTATAGTATTACTATACCATAGTAATACCAGGAGATTAGTTTGTAATACTGGATTGGCTAAAAATGGCTTGAGCAGAACTAAGGGAAGACTGTTTTTTGCAAGAAGTGTGATTTACATGTTTATGTTTTTCTTTCATATATTTTTTAATTGTAAATGCCTTGATTAGCCCGTTGGCGCAGTTTGTAGAGGCCCTGTTTTCTGTTCCACAGTTTGCGGGTTCGATTCCCACTTGAGTCTGGGTGTAATATGTGTATTTATATATGTTTTATTTCTATGTAAATTTATCAAATAATTAGCTATAATAGTCGGCTGTTACTTATAGCACAAGCATTAAGTTGCTTATCATAGGACCAGACGACCCTGTGTGTATGTTATAAGGTATTTATTTATTATTTATTTGTTTGTATGGATGTCTTAATGTGTGTTCGTATTGTTTTATGTATTATGTATTATTTTTATTTCAGGTCCTGCTAATAACATGGTGCAGGATGCATTACTTAGAAACTATTGGACAAAACTACGAATTAGGAATCAAAGCAATTTATGAATTTGAACAATACATTCAAGAAAACTTTCATGATGTTATTAAGAATTGCTACCTTTGCAAGATATTGGTTTTTAATGTAAGTTGAAATAAAATTGTTTTGTCGTTACTTATGTTTGATAAGTATTTGATTAAATTAATCTTTAACATACTTACTTGCCTTCTTAATGCCTCTTTTATAGATAACAGCTGACTTATATAGCTAATATATATATATATTTTTAAATGTGTCTGGATAGTTTTAACCGTATAAGCAGCAGATGTAATGGAAACTGTCAAAAACTAATATTTTTTCCGTTTTCGTAACATTTCTTTTTAATCACTCAGCTCCTAATGGTTGTAGTGTAATATTAGCCTTTCTCTAATTTTTCAATTGGAAGCAATAGTTCCTGAGATTTGCGCGTTTTATACAAACAAACAAACTCGTTAGCTTTATAATATTAGGATAGATTATCCTATTCATTATAAATAAATTAACACATTTTATATTTCTTTATTGATTACCGTATGTTCTTTTCCTTGTTAATTTATACATTGTATTTATTGTGCTATTTTTAAACTGTTAATGCACAAGAAAATATTACAAGAAATACTATCTTTTATTAATTCTATGTTTTCAGGGATACAATTGTCCTAGTAGTTGTGAAAAACTAGTACACAGAAAGTGCTTGAAGGATTTCACCAACAAACATGGGAAATGGCCGTGCTGTCAAGTTAAATTCAATCAAGCTTATCTTGACAGGTTGAATGATCCTAGGTAAGTTCTTATTTGCAAAATAATTGTTTCTACTTGCAAACGAAAAACTAACCAACTACATAGACAACAAGTACAAGGGTAGGTAGCTAAGAAAATAGTCAAGTAAATATGCATTATCTAAATCTACATATAAATACAAATTAATGTTGCTAAGCGCATAACTTGAGAATGGCTCGACCTTATTAATTTTTTTGTATGTTCTATAAGGCCCACGGAAAGTTTTAATACTAAAAAAAATAATAAAAAAAGTTCATACTATTAATTTTTGACAGAACGAAGTCTGTCCGGGCAGCTAGTTAATAATAGATAGATTGAGATTAAATTTAAATGGAACCGCATGACAAAAACCAGCATTGTAAAAATAATCATCGGAATGAATACACTCACTAAAAAGTATCACATAACATAAAAAAATAAATATTGTCAAATTGAGGACTTTCTCCTTTTTTGATGTTGATTAATAAGAATAATATCAACACAAGATATTCTATGTCAGTTTTATTTATTGTAGGTTTACAACCTACTCAAGGTTTAAAAAAAAATTATAAATATTTTATAAATCTTTTATCTGTGTACTTTAAATTTAAATAAATAGATATTTGTATTATTTACTAGCTAACCCGAAATTATTAAATTCTTTGAAATATTCCAATTTTCAGTACAATTTCTGTAAGAACTTACAAAATGTTACAAAATTAATAAAATCTGAACAAAATTGCTAAAGCAATGTAAAAGATAAGAGCATTATGTGTCTAACGATGATAAGTATAGTTGGTTTTATATTTGTGTTCTGTTGATGGAGTTACATCCATCGTGGTCACAGTCTGATAACAATATACAACACTAGTTTTTTTTTTATTGTTATTGTTTCATTAGTATTTAAAATAAAATATTTTATTAAGAAAGCAAAAATCAACAATGGCATAATGATAAACAATATAGCTATTTAAATTATTAATAAATTACTATAAAATAATACTGATAAGATTCATATAGTGTAGTAGTTTGTGTTTTTTAACCGACTTCCAAAAAAGGAGGAGGTTCTCAATTCGACTGTTTTTTTTTTATGTATGTTACATCAGAACTTTTGACCGGGTAGACAGATTTCGACAAATTTTGTTTTAGTCGAAAGGTGGTGTGTGCCTATTGGTCTCATTTAAATTTATTTGAGATCTAACAACTACTTTTCGAGTTATATCTAATAATGCGTTTTTACTTGACGCTTTTTTCGTCGACCTACGTTGTATTATACCGCATAACTTTCTACTGGATGTACCGATTTTGATAATTCTTTTTTTGTTGGAAAGAAGATATTCCTAGTTTAGTACCATGATAAGGAAACCAGGATCTGATGATGGGATCCCAGAGAAATCGAGGGAAACTCTTGAACATCCGCAATAACTTTTTACTGGGTGTACCGATTTTAATAATTTTTAATTTAATCGAAAGCTGATGTTTGTTATGTGGTCACATATAAATTTTATTGAGATCTGATAACTACTTTTTGAGTAACCTCTGATAACGCGTAGTTACTTGACTATTTTTTCGTCGATCTACGTTGTATTACTCGTCGATGTAATTGAAGTCAGTTTTTTTTCGTTTGCGAGCAAACACAATTATGTATCTGTACAAATATTGGTTTCTAATCCATGTGTCTATCTTTATGAATCTCCTCACCGTACTTCAAACAGCTTAATCTGTTAGTCCTGGTTTTTATCATATACACCCGATACTGATCGTTACTCATCGTAGGGAATATATCCGTCAATCTAAACTCCCTTCTTCTACTCGGCGCCCTATGTTCAACAGTGGGAAGTTCAAGCTGAATTAATCAAAATTAATGAGAAGTTATTTAGTATATAAAAATTTATCAAGTTTTTTTTTATTATTGATATTAATGTATTTTTGTATGTATATGTATATGTATATGGATATGTATATGTATGTGGTGTACATGTACCTATGTGAGTATAATATGTTGTGTGTGAGTATAATATAATATATAATATATAATATAATATATTCATGTGTATGTTACATAACATTTTTGCCCCCCATCTCACTCTTCTTATTTAGTCCTCTGCCCAAAGGTTGCCTGGAAGAGATCGCTGTATTAGCGATAAGGCCGTCTGTTGCGACTGATTCAAATTCTATTTTTATATATCATTTGTAATGCTGTTAAAATCTTGTATTTGTGCGCGAAAGTGTAAATCTATAATATAAAAATGAGTCGCTGAATGTGTTGCTAAGCGCAAAACTCGAGAACGGTTGGACCGATTTCCTAATTCTTTTTTTTTAAATATTCCTTGAAGTACGAGGATGGTTCTTACGGAGAGAAAAATTCTAAAAAAAAAAAAAAATTAAATTTCCTGAAAAAGTCTAAAAACAACACTTTTCTCCCATACAAAAGATTTGTGATAATACTTAAAAGTCACTGTTAGGCGATACGAAGTTCGCCGGGTCAGCTAGTAAATAAATAAAAATATATTAGGTATCTTGTACTTAGTTTTAGGCTTTTTATGTATCTAAGCATATCTATTATATATACCTACTGCACCTAAAGTATAGAAGTGTATAATTTTATTTATTTTGAATCAGTAATACATACAGTTTGTTCGACTCCTAACTACGTTCCTTCAAATGGAGGCTTCTGTAGGTGTAATAGATCAAGTTCCGTGTAAAAAAAATCCTTGTCCATTTTTAAATTTGACTTTTTTAAATAGACGAGCTACTTTGATAGACTCGTTCTTCGTGATACCTTTCGTGACTTCGTCAACTTAAACTTTAAAATGAAAATAATCGCTAACTGACGAATACAACTCGAGAATTGCATATAAGAAATAATTATTTTTGTTCTAAAATGATATTCATTGTAAATTATAGCGGTGCTTACACGCTCATTGGACGGTTATGCAGAAGTACCTTGCAAGAGATCTCGTATATTAAGACAACATAAAATTTAAAATAAGCTAGGATTTTTTTTTGTGTGGTAAATTATCTATAATACCTACAGAACACCCCATTTAAAGGAACGCAGTAGTTGAACACCTTATATATTCTACTACTTTAAAACTTTTTACAAATATTTGTTTTCTCAAATCCTATATTGTACTGCTGCTTACAGACAGTTACTTTTACTTTTAATAGGTACTTACAAGAAATATTTAAAACAATTATTATTTGCATCTTATTTAACGCTTCAACCTAGGGAACCCGGGCATAGGCCTCTTTCCCCATGTAGAGCTTAATCCACCACGCTGCTCCAATGCTTTCCCTACTATGAGTAACAATCGCTATCAGATGTACATGATAACAACCGGGACCGACCGCTTAACGTGCTCTCCGAGGCACGGTGGGGAGACCCACTAGGACTGCATAAACACCCAACCACGGTAAACACCTGTATGGCCAATACAAATGTTTGTGGGGATCGAACCCACAACCGCCAGCACAACAAGTACAATCCATGGCTGTGACCGTTGCGCCAACGCGGCGTCATCTTATTTAATAATTAGTGCAAATTATGTTATAATTTGTTGTAGGTAATTAAGTTATATATTTACTGTTTTTTTGTTTTTCAGCGAATCTGAAATATTAGTTGATACTCAAGTAAATGAGGAGAGTGATGATATAATTGATTTGTCCAATGATCAGAATGATGAAAATGACGAAATTATGTTTGCAACGAGCATGAGACGAAATGTGCAAAAAAGGAAAAGACAGATACCTGATTAAAACAGGAAAGGTCAGTTAATGTAACTAAATTAGTTTAATAATGTTATTAAATAATTTGTACATGGATTATAATTAGTAAAATAATTGTTACTACTTTTTTTTTTAAACCAAATCTTAATGTAATGCTATATAGCTAAATAGACATTTTCAACTTTTCTTCGCACGAGTTTTGCGGATTTCGGATAAAAGTCAAGTAAATATTTCCATTCGTCTAGTTTTAAGTAAACAATGTCGACGACAGTTCGAGCCCGGAATGAAAAATGATGCGTTACGCCCACAAAGAGACCCTGTAAAGAAATATTATTGAATAAAAATTGTTTTTAGCTTTGTACGTTTTTCTTTTGTTTCAGTTAAGAAACATTTTATATTTGATACCTTTTTTAGTTTTAAGTAAATTTAATTAACATTCATACAAGTTAACGCGTAATGTGACGTAATTTTATGTTAATTAACTATAATAAGATATAAAAAGAGAAAAAACTAATTTTGAATTTAATAATAAATAATATTTTTTACAAGCAATGAAATATAGATATGGGGCTTAATTTCCGCAATCTTATTTTTTTGAAACATTACTTATTAATAATAATTGAATATTTGTTATTCGAGGATGAGGATGACTAAAAGGTGATTAATTAATACAAAAAATTGTTAAATATTTTATAAAAATATATATACTTGTGCCACTCCAAAGCTGTCCTCTGGCCCCAAAATATCGTATATCGATTCCGTCAAATTTGGGTGAACCGTTAGTACTTCTACCTGGAATATTTTAAATTTTTTTCTTATTATTTTTTACATTTTTTTATTTTCTTTACATAATAATATTTACTATTTCGGTACAGCTGGGATATATATAGATGGCTTTGGCGTCGTAGAACGCGGATTCGATTTCCGCCTCGGAACCTGGATGAATGAGTACATATCTTTATGGCCTGTATCTCCTTACCGAGACTGGCTTCTATATCTCGGACAACAAATGGGAAAGTTGTTCCAGAGTGTTACCTGAAGAGGTTTTAGTTATGTACTTTATGATGGCGAACGTTGTTTTTGGTAGAGAAATTATTTGCCAAAACAAAAACCAAACAAACTCAGATATGACCTATATATGAGACTTATCTAACCTTATTCAGCGGATTACTCACTCAGCCTAACCGCACCCTTACTCTAACTGGTTCAAATAAAATATAATGCTGTGTTCATATTGACACGTTGAAGTAAACGCGTCAGACAGGCGCTATGATATACTACGATATAATTGCTAACGACGAGTTACTTTTATTTTAAAGCGAATATATTATTTATTAGTAAGACAACATTTACCTCTCCTCTATGTATAAAGTAAATACATTGATCGGCATCGCCTCGTTGAACGATATAATTTCCAGGAAAAAATACACAATGTCTCAACCACATACATAGCATTCTTTTGAAATCGTCGTCAGTCTTTCCGAATATTATCGATTCCTTGATGTGGGTCCCGTAAACCGACATCATGACTTGACACCGTAGTCTAAACGGTAACTTGTATACTAATTTTGGCATCTGAAATATGTATTTAATTGTAAAAAACATTGTACGAAATAAATTTATACAAAAATACACTTCACTTTTACGGAAAACACACGATTATTATGCAATAAGATCGCATTTTGTCACCAATTTCTTCTTCTTCTTCTTTATATTCTTTTTAATCGACTTAAAAAAGGAGGCGTTTTCGATTTGACTATTTTTTATGTGTGCTTATAACTTTTTGCTGGGTGTATTGATTTTGATGATTCTTTTTTTAATCGAAAGCTGGTTAAAATCGACCACGTGGTCCCATTTAAATTTTATCAAAATCTGACAATTCGTTTTAAAGTTATTTCTAATAACGTGTACTCGTATTGTAAATTAACAAACACAATTATAACATACCTGTTTCCCTTGTTGCCTATTCCACAGTTCGCGTACGTAGTCCCACATTTTATTCATCTGGTGGTCACTGAGATCAGTGTCACGGAGACCGTCTCTCAGTTCATTAATACCGTAGTCATATGCGATACGAGACGATGAATGTGCGGTTATCATGGCCGACATCTCCGATATTAAAAGACCTGATAAAAATGATTTTTATAATCACCGATTAATCACCTTTTTTTTCGTTTTTACGTGATACAATTGAAGGAAGATTCCTTCCTTCTCTTTCTTCCTTTTTTTCTTGTGCTTTTTTTATGAATTAAATAATTTTTGATAAATTTTGTCGAATGCATTAACCTCAAAAAATTTTACCTCATTTTAGGCTAGACTTTTAAATAGACTCTTCTTTGTGATATTCAAACAAAAACTGACTATCTTAATAAAAACGTCTCGAATTAAGAAAAATAAATTTCTTTATTTATTTATGTACAGAAATCATCACAAAAAGTGCTTATGAAAAAAAAAAATTCTGCTTTAATTTCTTATCACAATAAAAAAGAAAATCATATAAAACAAGGCTTATCATACTCAAAAAATTGAAAAATGTACGGCGAAAACTATAATCACTTCAGCCTATCGCAGTCCACTGCTGGACATAGGCCTCCCCAAGTTCGCGCCACACA
Organism: Melitaea cinxia; assembly: GCF_905220565.1. Taxonomy (NCBI): domain Eukaryota; kingdom Metazoa; phylum Arthropoda; class Insecta; order Lepidoptera; family Nymphalidae; genus Melitaea; species Melitaea cinxia. The sequence goes on from NC_059404.1 coordinate 9,755,572, forward strand.
TCCCGGTCTTCCGCAATCCTCATCCAGCCTACACCGGCAATCTTACGTAGATCGTCGGTCCAACGGGCCGGAGGACGTCCCACACTGCGTTTGCCAAGACGCGGTCTCCACTCTAGGACCCGTCTACTCCAACGGCCATCGGTCCTGCGACATAGATGACCAGCCCACTGCCACTTCAACTTGCTAATTCTGTGGGCTATGTCGGTTACTTTCGTTCTCTCGCGGATAGTCTCATTTCTAATCCTGTCTTTGAGAGAGACCCCAAGCATAGCCCATTGCATTGCATTTCCATTGCACGTTGAGCGACTTTAAACTTGTGGACCAGTCCCTTCGTCAGTGTCCACGTCTCGGCTCCGTATGTTAACACAGGCAGGACGCATTGCTCGAAAACTTTTGTCTTCAAGCATTGCGAAATCTTCGAAGTGAAGACTCGACGGAGTCTGCCAAACGCCGCCCAGCCCAACCGAATCCTCCTATCGGCCTCCTTCTCGAAGTTGTTGCGGCCTAGTTGGATAGTATGGCCTAGGTAAATATAATCCTGAACAACTTCGAGAAGGGTACCATCGACCGATACCGGTATCGGTATGACTTGGTTGTTAAACATAACTTTCGTCTTATCCAAGTTCATACAGAGACCGACACGTCGGGAGGACTCGTTTAGGCCGGCCAGCATTTGGCCTAACTCATCCAGCATCTCCGCAAAGATGACAATATCGTCGGCGAAACGAAGGTGAGAGATGAATTCACCGTTGACGTTGATGCCCCGTTCCCCCCAATCCAAGGTCTTAAAAACATCCTCTAGCGCAGTGGTAAACAGTTTCGGTGATATTACATCCCCCTGTCTTACCCCGCGCCGGAGGGAAATAGGTCTTGTTCTTTGGTCATTGACATGAACGGTCATCGTCGCCGCGTCGTACATAGATTTTAGTACCTCGGTATATCGCCAGTCGATATGACATCTCTGCAGAGAGTCCAGGACAGCCCAGGTCTCGACGGAGTCGAAGGCTTTCTCGTAGTCCACAAATGCCATACACAGCGGTTGATTATATTCTTCCGTCTTTTGGATAATATGCCGAACAGTATGGATGTGGTCCACGGTGCTGTAGCCATTTCGAAACCCAGCCTGCTCTGGTGGTTGGAATTCGTCGAGTCTTCTGGCGAGACGATTCGTAACAACCCTCGAAAACAGCTTATAGACGTGGCTCAGAAGTGAGATCGGTCTGTAATTCTTTAACAGAGACTTATCGCCTCTCTTAAAGAACAGCACCACCACACTCCCGGACCACGCCTCCGGCGTGGTACCTCGGTGTATGACGGCGTTAAATAGTCTTGCCAAGGCTTTCAGGACAGGTCGCCCTGCGGCTTTAAGGAGTTCAGTGGTAACTCCGTCATCCCCCGGGGCCCTTCCGTTTTTAAGCTGCCCGAGCGCTGCACCAATCTCATCCTCTTCGAAGTCCGGGATACACTCCGAATAATGGCGCAACAATGGTGCCCGTGGATCTTCGGTGTCCCACGTCGCAGGCTTGCGTGCGCTCGACGAGTACAGCTGTCCATAAAAATTCTCAACCTCTTCTCGGACCTGAGGGCGAGAGCAGACGGTTCTGCCATCTGCTGTTTTAAGCTTCGCAAGAACGCTTCTCCCCAATGGTCTTTGGAAAACTTTGGACCCCCTATTCTGCTCAATCAGTGTAGCAACCTCTCTCCTATTTGAGCAGCGGAGGTCTCGGCGAATAATTTTCCGTACCCTCTTGGAAAGAGCCCTCTGTTCTGGCGAAGCAGCCAAAAAACTATAATGAATGCTGTTATTTACATATTTCCAAAAACATGAAATATATCTGTTCTATAAAAAAAATCTTATAATATTTGTATGTAGGTTAACAATTTATACAAACAAAACTTACCGGTACAAAACTTGATAATAATCGCAATAAACACAGTTTCAATGACTTCGAAGTCATTTTGTGATGATACGTCTCCAGTACCAGTAATTGTTAACAAATTAATCATGTACCATAACGATGCTACGTAAAGCGCGAAAAAGTTATTCTGAAAACAAACAACAAATGTAATTTTCATATCTCTCTTCTAAATAACTGCGTTCAGGAAAAAGTCAGTTCTGCATCAGTAGAACCCTTGTGGAACCGTGGAGACTAAGCTGATTGCTGATATATTTTTATAAATTAGTTAATATAATAATTATTTTAAAGTTAGAATATCTAAAATATATAAAGTCATTATACATTCGTAGAAACTACACGCAAATGAAATAATTATAGGCATCGTAGTAGTATACGTATATTATATGTAATTAATTTTATATTAGACAACAAAACAATTTATACGAGTACAAGCTACTAAAAATAAACTATATTTTACTTCATTTAATATAAAACCTCATTATATAACCTGGCCATAATTTGCGCGCAAATTTAATTCTTTTTTTGAAATCCAATTAGCGGACTGACATTGCACTGGTGTGAGACAAGACATCTTAAAGAACAAGCATGCGTTCACGTGAGACAACAGCGATGCCCATATAGCAATAGTCCTGAAAAGTGTTAAATAATAATAATGATTGTTTGTGATTTATGTATTATTTTATTTTAAAAATCTATCAAGCTATTATTCATATATATCAGTCGCCTATTTAGCATTAATTTTTATTAATATTATAAAAATAGGTTCTTATCCAGTTTTGTTAAAATGTAGTAAATTTTTCCCACTTTTTAAAAAGGGAAATCGAAGTGATCCCAGTAATTATAGACCCATATCAATCCTGCTGTCCTTAAGTAGAACTTTTGAAAACATTATTCTAAACCAACTTTTTTTCCATTTTAAGGTTAACGACATTTTGTTTATTTTGTGACCTATTAAAGGCGAGTGATTGCGTGGGCCACGGGATTCTATTAAGTGAACTTGAGTATTACGGTGTTAATGGTTAAAGCTCTAAATCTCATTGCTTCAAATATTCTAATAGAATTCAACATGTACCAATAAACTGATCGAAGTCTTCTGGGTCTGTGCTAAAATTGGGCGATCCACATCTCAACAAGGTTCACTGGGATCGATTCTTGGTCTGTTACTTTTTTACATGTATAAATGATCTACCATTTTATGTTAAGGATATTTGTGATATAGTGTTATTTACAGATGATCACTTATTTTTAAAGTTAATAGGAAAAAAAGTAAATTATGACAACTTGAACAGTTCCGCGAAATCAAGATTAATTTAAAACAAACATCTTGGTTTTGAACGCCAAGAAAACTAAGTGCATTATAATTAAGCTAAAGCTAAGCATCCGAATTATACAGTTTCTTAGAGATAAATATGGATTTGAAACTTCACTGGCATTTCCAATTGTTATCCTTGAATATTCAGCATTCGCAGTTAGAATAGTTCGACAAACTGACCGACGTTGCTACTGCGAGTTTAATATATTTTAGCTATTTTCATAGTGTTATGTCTTACGGTTATTTTGAAAAAAAAAGGGCTATTCGCGGCATTCATGATCTTGGTGCTCGATTCTCTATGCGGGTTACAGTATATTAATAACAATACTAGCGGACCCGGCAGACGTCGTCCTGCCCGGAAAACAGCTACCAAATTTGATTACTTACATACCGATAGCAGCGCCACCTAACGGATCCAATTGAGATAAAAAATAACATATCTTCCAAGTTAGACAAAATTACAGATCCTTACAAAATTTGATAAAAATTAATTCAGTAGTTTCAGAGCTACATAGAGATAACAGCGCCACCTATCGAGTCCAATTGAGATAAAAACTACCATATCTTCCAAGTCAGACAAAATTACAGATGCTTACAAAATTTGATAAAATTTGGTTCAGTAGTTTCGGAGTTACATACTGATAGGAGCGCCACCTACCAGGTCCGATTGAGATAAAAACTACCATATCTCCCAAGTTGGACAAAATTATAGATGCGCACAAAATTTGATAAAAATTGGTTCAGTAGTTTCCGAGTTACATACATTTAAAGTTTTCATTGTTAACGCCCACCCCCGTAATCCTTATTGGGCATGAGTTATCCTAAAATCCGCTCATCGATCATTTCTATATTACATCTACATATAGGAGATTCGTACCAAATTTGGAGTCGATTGTTTAAAAACGGGAATTTTTGATTGTTAACGCCCCCGCAACAATATAATTGGTAATGTGAAATAGCTAGTTAATACCATTTTGACTACGAATAAGATCAATTTAATCATTAATAACTTACGTAAAATACGCCCTAATATATTATTTAACATGAACTTTATTGAATAGCAATAATTTCAAATTGACTCTACATTTTAGATAGAAAACGTTTGTATGGGAAAAAGAAAAAGGCTGTTTCTAGGGCCTTCAAGGAAATTATTCGAATTTTTCTCGCCGTAAAAACCATCCTTCGACTTCAACGAACATTTTAAAAAAAAGAATTGGTAAAATTGGTCCAGGCGTTGTTAAGTTATACGCTTACGAACACATTTTACGATTTATTTTTATATATAAGACTATGTATGTCGATTGTTTCGATAAAAATAGTAGTAATCGCTATATAAAACATGTGAAGGAATAACGAAATTGTAACTCTCAAGTTTCTGATTACAAAGCAAAGTAAACAAACGACTCCTTTTTGAATCATGGTACTCCTATGTACATATAATAAAATCATACAAACAATTTTTGAAATTGTCTGCGAATAAATTTAAAGTTTGTATTAAAAAGAAATTAATAGCAAAAATCTATTATTCGGTGCAGGATTACATCAATTATAAGTATGTGAGGACTTATTGAGTGTATTTAATATAACATATTTTTATAAAAACACAGTATATAGGTATATCATGTTCTGCAATCTTGATAGTAGTCCTACATTTTTTTTTTTATGTTAAAGAGACAACTTACGTTAATTTAAGAAATAAGCTGGCAGAACCAATATTTATCTTTCTATGTTGACGGTATGTGAATAGGTAAGATATTCTAACTAATTGAGGCGTCCTGAGGTAGCAGAATAACGCTTGTTGTATTGGAAGATTAAGATGCAGTGCGAACGCAAAATACGATATAGGTAAGTTTGCTAAGAAATCACGTCTACGAAGGTAGGTGTTAGAGAAGTACCTGAAAAAAATAATATGACATATATATTATATGACAGTAATATTTATTGAAAAAGACTAGTGTCTAAAAGTTACATTGCAGAATTACGTAGTTGATAAAAGTTTTTTTACTTCACTTCAGCCTATCACAGTCCACTGCTGGACATAGGCCATGTTTTGCCCATAGTTACCACTCTGGGCAGGCGGGTTGGTGACCGCGGGGCTAGCTTTGTCGCATCAAAGACGCTGCTGCCCGTCTTCCCAGCCAAAAGTATTAAGTGTACTTCAGACCACAAAGTTCTTCAGACAAGAAAGTTCTACATAAAGAAAATAGTTATTTACTTACATTTCCCGCACTTTTTTCGGATTTAAAATATAATCACCATATCTATTCATATAACCGGTGTGTATGTCCAAGAAAGCTTTGTATAGAAATATAGAATCAAAAACAACGCATATGTAAAAGAAGTATGGGTTTGATAAAAACGCCATTTGATATACAAGCATCATGAAGTCGATATATGACAGGAACATTATTAAATAATCTGAAAATAAGATTATTTTTATATTAAAACTTAACGAACCTGTACAGCTGATCGGATTAGGAATGAAAGTCGATGATATGTTGGCGGATTCAAATCCGTCAACATATCATCGACTCATCGATTTAAAAAGTCACATACAAAATTTTGACTGTTAGTAAATTTTAGATTTCATGATTTTGTTCTGTAGTTTTGATGCTATACTTTTTTTCTATTTTACTGTTATTTGTAATTTTTTACCTAGTTTATTTATTATTAATTGTATTTTATTATTTATCTTTTTGTGTCAAAACTGTCTGCGATTTGTCCGATGTCCTGAATAAACGTATTTTTTTCTTTCTTTCTTTTAAAATTTGCATTACATTAATGCAACATTATCGTGTCCTCGGTTGTAAAAGAACACGTATAAGAAACTTTCATCCAAGCTGAGTGAGTTCTTTAATAATAGACATATTCAGTGGCGACTACAAATCGCAGTTATTTAGTTATATTAAGTAAAATTTATTAAAATCAGCAAGTATTTACCCATAAATGTCACCCATTTACAGTCGGGCACCACGCTACTACGAAACCACCTGTTAGGATCACAATATTATTTTAAAGCCAGTTGAAATCAAGTTGCGACGTTTTAAAAATATTACAAGTGATTTACACACCATAAACATGACCATACCAATATTAATTTTTACACTTGTTTATTTTTTATTTTTAATTAAGCGAATTGTTTTGTAATTACAATCAACATTCAAATGTATAGCATATGTTTTTTTGTTAAAAATGGCTATCTGAAGCAAGTAATTTAGGTACCTATGCTTCTTACATGAGACAAGAAGTCAGGACCTAAGATAAAATTAAAACAAATTCTTTATCTTTATCATATCACAAAAGTATTTTTTACCTATGAGGTTTCAAAATCAACCAGGTAGCTGGTACGTAATCCATATTTCCGGCTGAAGTAATAGATCTTGAACCGTGAGATTCTGCGATGCTTCTGTCGGGGCTCTTAATAAATCATTAGTTTTATGTTTTAAATATGAATAGCTTAAATTAATAGCCTCACCAAGCCTAAGATATAAAACTATTTTTTTATTATTATTTAAATTTATCAATTCATTGTAAGGATTGTAGGTAGTGTTTTGATATATGGCAGTTTTGTTATATTTAAAACTTGCATGCCCAGTTCATATGGAGCACCGTACAAAATCGATGAAAATTTAATAAAACGTTTTTATTTTCTTAATATCAAAAACTGAAAATTTACTAAACGTCTATGAATTAATGATAAAAATATAAAGCATGGTACGACCATCTTTGTTTCAAAAAAGACAATAAATATGTTATACACCTATCACGTAAAGCTTTTCAAAAATATTTTTTCAAGAATATGTGTGTTAATAAAAGGTACTATATAATGACATCTCCAAAATATTTTTTGCACTGGCCTAATCTACGAGTATTAATATAATTGTGTTTGCAGGCAAACGAAGAAAAATCGACTACAATTATATCGACTAAATAATACAACCAAGGTAGACGAAAAAATAGTCAAGTAAATACGTATTATCAAAGATTACTCCAAAAGTTCTAATTAGATCTCGATGATGATTTAAATGTGACCACATGATAATCGGCTTTCGATTAAATTAAAAATCATCAAAATCGGTACACCCAGTAAAAAGTTATTGCGGATTTTCGAGAGTTTCTCTCGATTTCTCTGGGATCCCATCATCAGATCCTGGTTTCTTTATCGTGGTACCAAACTAGGGATATCTCCTTTCCAACAAAAAAAGAATTATCAAAATCGGTTCATAAACGACGCAGTTATCCCCGTACATACATAAAATAATTGTATTTGCTATTTTGCTCGCAAACGAAAAAAAAACGACTTTAATTATGTACATCGACAAGTAATACAACGTAAATCGACGAAAAAATAGTCAAGTAACTACGCGTTATCAAAGATTAATCAAAAAGTAGTTATCAGATCGCGATAAAATTTAAATGTGACTACATGATAACCATCAGCTTTCGATTAAATTAAAAATTATCAAAATCGGTACAGCCCAGTAAAAATTTATGCGGATTTTCGAGAGTTTCCCTCGATTTCTCTAGGATCCCATCATCAAATCCTGGTTTCCTTATCATGGTACCAAACTAGGGATATCTCCTTTCCAACAAAAAAAGAATTATCAAAATCGGTACATCCAGTAAAAAGCTATGTGGTATAATACAACGTGTGTCGACGAAAAAAGCATCAAGTAAATACGCATTATTATATATAACTCGAAAAGTAGTCGTTAGTTATCAAATAAATTTAAATAGGACCAAATGACACACACTACCTTTCGATTAAATTTTTTTTTTGTCGAAATCGGTCCATCCAGTCAAAAGTTCTGAAGTCACATACATAAAAAAAATACAGTCGAATTGAGTAACCTCCGCCGCTTTTTGAAGTCGGTTAAAAATAGAAAGAATCAGAATCTCTCGTCAATTGCTATTAAAAAATAACTAAGTATAATATTATGTGGATTAACTTTTCGATAAAAAATAAAGTAGGAATACTAAAATGTAGATTTACTTTGTCTAAATTATTTAAGGTATAGGTTGAATATAGGTATTTTGAAGAAGAGGGTGAGTAGAATATGGAGATATTTTAACTATTTTGACAATTGCATATATATAACTTGCGTATTTGTTCAAAAATAAATACAACATTTTACTAATAATTTAAATTGAAGTACCGAATATTTATAATGATATCAGTACCTGTATTATGACATCATAATCGTGTATTTAAATATGTTTTACAGTGGTTTTTATCGACATTATTTACCTGCTAGTATATAAGGTTGATGATGACGCTATTCATTTTGGTCATGGACATAGCATTAGAAAAAAATGTATTTACCTACGTCAAAGCAAGAAACCCCCTTCTGTACTAAGATTTCAATAACTTATATGCAAAGAGCAGATGCGTTTTATATTTTTATAGTATGACTTTATATATTAATTTATTTTTGATTGATAGTAAATTTTCTTCAACAAAATTGTTGTCGTGCGTCTTAAGCTAACTTGTTAATAAAAATGTTTAACATACGTCTAGGAAGACATTTGGATCCATTTCATCTTCTTCATCATCATCTGATAAAGGGTAAAAATCCATCTGAAAGTATTGTGTTCATAAATATTATGCAGATAACTAATAATTTCATTCTGAACATCTTTTTTGTAGGTCATGTTTTAGAAGCACTTACTTCTTCTACACTAGTTTTTTCAGACATAACGATGGGTAAAACGTAATCCTTGGTTGTAGAATCTACTGAATATTTAACCTTTCTTAAGACAGCTGGATAACTCTAAAAAAATATACGATAATTATAAATAATGTATCCAGTATTTGAGCGCAGTATCAAAAATTTCAATAAAGCTATACTGATATAGGACTATTAAGTATTATAATTTTAACAGTACTTTTAGAAGTGAATAAAATTCGCCGCCTTCAATATACAGCAAGTCAATATTTCTCGAAGCCATAATATTAGACATTGTCAAGTATTTTGAGAAACCGCGAATATTTCCGAAAATTCCTCCTGGTCCCATACACGCCTCCACTTCATTAATGTTCGTAATAATATCCACCTTTAAAACAAGTTTTTAAACAAAACATTTAAATGTCGTGACCTAAAACATCAAAAAAAAGTTGTATACGTACCTTACCGCGGTAAATTATGTACATGTTGCTTATGACCTCATTAGATCTCATCACCATGTAGCCTTTTTGTAAATATCGCTCCTTAAGTTTTTTCGCAAATGCTCTAAAGAAAGAATATTCAACATCTTCAAATAACGGTATTTCACGCAATGTTTTTTCATACATATATAAGACAGCGTCTTCGTTTAAGTTGGCATGTAGTTTCCCCAAAATTTTTTGATGCTGTTTATGGTTAAACGGGTTTCATTAAACTTTTTATTATAATTGACGGAATGATATCAGATATAAATGTCATAAAACATTCAACGAAACAGAGCTACATACCGACCATCCTCCAGTTCTTTTCCATTGATATTTCCAGTAGTCAATAACCGACCTCTTTAATAAATACGGTGTTTTCTCTCGGTTCAAAAACAGTACCAAGTGTTTTAAGTTTTCTTGAAAGGTTGTCATTACTTGATCTGCCATAGCCTTCAATGAGGCTATGCGAGCGTACACGTACCTATTCAAATATTTCGTCACTCAACGCCTTATACTGCTGATATTATTAATTAGAAGCTACCAAAATTGGTAGATTAATCTTAAAACATTTTAGGTACTGTTATAAAATCTTTTTATATCAACACTATAAAATATTTTGCAATAGCTCTGTCAAAAAAAAAAAGCAAAGGCGTTATGACGAATAAAATCACCCACCCAAAGAACAGAACGCCATGTATGTTGATGCAGATCGAAAGTATCATGTGGGCGGTATCTTGGGCAGTGATATCACCAAAACCAGCACCGGTGAAACTTGTAGCTGCCCAATAATAAGCAAGCAAATATACCTTAGTTGGAGTTAGGTAGGGGTCTTTAAAAATCTTGCTACCGTCTATCCAAGAACCTTGTAAAATATGAAGCAATAATAACTACAATTAGTTATTCATATTTTTATTGCACTTATAATTAATTATTTATCAGCGACCTAAAATCAAATTATTGAACTGCTTTTCGGTGACCCTGTATCTATAAAATAGATCTATAGTTACCAAGTTTACAAATCATGTTTCCATCGGGGTTGTAAGTTGTTTTCATAAAAGGTCCACGTATGGACAGTTTTTCAATCTTTCTAAAGAAGTCGAAGCTGTCGTAAGCTACAACGTATCTGCACGTCATTGTAATTAATATTGATGTATAAAAATTTAAGAAGAACAATGTGAGTAGAAGGAATTGCACCACGCTCATAAGATAGGCCTGAAGCAAACAAAAGATATTTATTCCCTTAACGTTGAAGGTTTTTCTATTTTCGGAACGCTACATTTTGCCTAATGCACACAAATCAAAATTCAAATAAATTGGAAAGGCTGTATGTACCTTTAGTAGGCAAAGTAACATAGCCTTGTTATTATTTTGTAACTCGATAAAGCTAAATATATATTAAAATATATTCCTTTTTCGTTATAAAATTGACAACACAAAATTATTTCCAAGAGAAAAGCTTAATTTTAACTATAAGTATTAAAGTTAGGTACGTAAGAAATTAGGCTTTCAATTTATTTATTAACTAGCTGTACCCTAGTTTACGATTATATAAAGGACGTTTATACAGACAAACATTCATTTACATATGTATATATATTCTTTCTAAAAATATAAATTTTAGCAAGTAGGTATATCTAATGCGTGATATTTAAAAATTGTTGTTTGAAATCAGTTGCTATACCTAGATATAACAGAACATTTTAATGATCTATTGTTAAATAATTTTCCCGTAATGATTGTATTGTTCTGTAAGATTTTTAGATTTAAATGTTAAACAATATTTTTTAATGTGTTATTTTAATTAATTTTAAGACTATATTAATATGGTAAGTAAACAAGATAAGATTTCTCTTTACTTAAGTAAAATAATTCTAAATAATATGTTTTGTTATTGTAGTATACTCACTCTTTTTAATGCACTTATAGATTTCGCCCAAAATGCAGCATAAAGTTTATAAATTTGCAAAACGTTAATCATCCTTATGATACAATGATAAAAGTGATTGTTATTTATATGATCTTCTTGCGTATGATTTTCGTTATGTTTTGGTACAAAAAATGTCCAAATAGCATACCAAGGAAAACACGTAAGGAAGTCAACTGTAAATGATCCCTATACACAATAAAAGCGTAACTGAATTAATTAGAATAATTAATTACAAACACAAAAGGAACTGTTTTAGAAAGTTATAAATACTTTGATAAAATTGTTTCCTTTTTCAGACTTTATAAGAGTGCGTAAATTATTCAGAGTTTATATGTAAGTATGTAGTTTATAAGAGCAAGAGTGTAATAATTATAAAACGCACTACAAAGACAAAGCGAGAATTTTGATCAATTTCCAACTTGTTTTTAAATGTTTAATAATAATTTTTGAATATTTAATTAATTTAAGTTTTATTTATTTTGATTTTCTCTATTTCATTATAAGGTGTAATATACAGTAATATTTATATGAATTTACACCAATATGGCTATAAACAAATTGCAAAAAATAGGTAATGCATAAATACGTTATAAAACTAAGTACGTTAATCAATAAGACAACTTTAGTTCAACTCTGGAAGGTTAATATTTCTCCGATGTGTAAGTGACCACTTTTTACCATAACTGGAAGAGCCGGTGTAAGAAATAATTTCCAGTTTCACGTCCGTTTCTGTCAATATATTTTTTACTTTAGTTTAACCTAAGATAGAAAGTAAAGAAATCTATGACGCACCGATAGGTAGTTTTTAGCAGTTAAATAAGGGTGATATATGAGTTGATTTTTGGCTCCGTAAAATGCAACGTGTAACATAATATATAAATCCACATAACAAATCGCTTCCAAAACAACAATAGGTACATTAAATATTTTGCTAGTCGGAGCCATTGATATGATAATCTGCAAAGTAAAAAAAAAACACAATTTATAAAAATTGTCAGAATTCCTATATATTAACTATCAATTTTTAACTTAGGGCAAAAAAATTCCGTGCTCAAAATATGGTGCAGCCTAACTGGGGTAGTACCTCGACCTTGCAGAAGATCACAGCTCAATAATACGGTTTCCAAGCAGTGTTGTGTTCCTGTTGATGAGTAAGTTGACCAGTGCCCCTGGGGTGAATTGGGGATAGGGTCGATAACACGCTTGCTATGCTTCTAGTGTTTCAGACATTTATAAGCTACGGTAATCGCATACCGTCCAGTAAGCCGTACCCTTGTTTGCTAAACTAGTTATATATTTAAAAAATCTGGATTAGTTTTCAAATTTAGTCCTGCTGAATCAGATTTATTCATTTCTAATAAATGCTCTCTAAACGCTAAAATTAGGTTATGATCTAAATTGTATTTCCTAATTATCTATTATTAACCTACTGACAGTCCATAAATTTTATGGGTTTATTTGCTTTAATTTATGATTCAGCTATATTTTACGTTTTAAAATAGCAATAGGTCGTGATTAAATATGACTTTTATATTTTTATAATCCTATCTATATATTATACATATTTATATATAATAGTATACTGAATGATTATTAATTACCGCTCTGGTGCAATGGTACAGATGCCGTGTCGGTGGCGCCTAAACACGTCGTTGTTTACGAGTTTGATTCCCGCTTGGGATGGATATTTGTATTTGTACAAACATTTCTTTCCAGTTTGGAGGTTACATACCGCGCCTCGGAGAGCACGTAAGCCGTCGGTCCCGGTTGTTATCATAAATATCTGAGAGCGATCGTTACTCATATTAGGGAACTTATAGGATTAAGCTCCAATTCTTCTCCTATATGGAAAAAAGGCCTATGTCCAGCAACGAGATATTACAGGCTGAATTCAAACGTCCCGGATGGTAACTGTCTTACGATTTGGATACTTTTCACAATTAAACAATATTTTTGTTCACTACTACAATGTATGCTAGAGCGTCATATAGGAAACTATTTATCATGGATGTTATATCCCACAACCATCACTGACCCCACTAATCCCTAAATATTCTTTATATTGGTTTTAAAATTAACTTGTCGGAACAAACAAATATTTTTTAATAAAAAATAAATTAAGTCTTGAACTTACAGGTATCAATAAACTTAGAACGTATGCGGTGCAGACTCGTAGAAGAGCCCAAGTTTTTAGGAATATCCCATCGGGTTTGATGGCAATTGGTATCAACAGATATGGAGCTAATTTGTTTAGAAATTTAAATTGAGTAAACGATTTCACATAACTTTCTTTCCTTCTTCGATAATCTTCCAAAACGTTTATAAAAGAATCTAAAAAAAAAAAATATAACAACTATACTTACTTTTTCAATGGGATTAATAGAATAAATAATTATTAGTAAATAATAACGATATTTTATTGCGTATAAAATTTCGTAATTATAAAAATATTTTTCCGTAGGTACTTTATCCGCCAACCCACAGTGGAGCAGCGAGATGGATTAAGCTCTGACCTTTTTTCTACATGTAAAAATACATATATGCCTATGAGCAATAGGGGGATGTTACAGGCTGAAAGAATCAATATCCTGATAGTATTGCATTCAAGCAAACAAACATACTCATCTCCCCTTTTATAGGATTAGTATGGAGCAAACGTACATAGAGGAGGTGGCTATATTCTTTAATGCTGTAGCCACACAGCTTCCCGTGGATGTCGAAAGAGGCGACTAAGGGATGACACAGTTCTACTACCACCTGGAACTTAAAAAACCGACCGATGGCGGGATAGCCATCAAACTGCTGGCTTTGAAATACACAGGCCGAAGACGGGGCAGCAGTGTCTTCGGTGCGACAAAGCTAGCCCAACGGTCACCAATCCGTCTGCCCAGCGTGGTGACTATGGGCAAAACACATGAGTTCACGCCATTTTTGGTGCGAACTTGTGGAGGCCTATGTCCAGCAGTGGACTGCGATAGGCTGAAGTGATGAAACGTACAAACCATTTACTTAAAAATATACAGATTAAGGTATGACTACTTTTGCACAGTAAAGATTACTTAAACATCAGCGCAGTCGCGTCGCCCCTTTTAACCAACTTCAAAAAGGAGGAGGTTATTCTATTCGACGCTTTTTTTTTCGTCTACTTACGTAGTGTTACTTTTCGATGTAATTGGAGTCGGATTTTCCGTTTGCGAGCAAACACAATTACTCGTATATTATTGAGAAGCAGTAAAATTGTAGATACATACCATTAAAGAAATCTTGAAGAATACTCGTTATACGCTTCTTTTGTTTCTGAGTAAGACGGTTATAATATCGTAAATATGCGTCCGAGTTTTTGGATTTCGCAAGATATTCTATTTTTTTCTTCTCATCACTAGTGAGTAAATCTTCATGTTCTTTCATATCCGGAAAAAGATTTAACGCTGACGTGTACGCAAAATGACTGATACTAATTAACTGAAATTATTAAAAAAATATCAAATTGTAAGAAAGTACTTATAATAAAAATTATTATTAACCGACTTCCAAAAAGGAGGAGGTTCTCAATTCGACTGTATTTTTTTTTTTATGTATGTTACATCAGAACTTTTGACCGGGTAGACCGATTTCGCCAAATTTTGTTTTAATCGAAAGGTGGTGTGTGCCAATTGGTCCCATTTAAATTTATTTGAGATCTAACAACTACTTTTCGAGTTATATCTAATAATGCGTTTTTACTTGACGCTTTTTTCGTCGACCTACGTTGTATTATACCGCATAACTTTCTACTGGATGTACCGATTTTGATAATTCTTTTTTTGTTGGAAAGGGGATATCCCTAGTTTGGTACCATAATAAGGAAACCAGGATGTGATGATGGGATCCCAGATAAATCGAGGGAAACTCTCGAAAATCCGCAATAACTTTTTACTGGGTGTACCGATTTTGATAATTTTTAATTTAATCGAAAGCTGATGTTTATCATGTGGTCACATATAAATTTTATTGACATCTGAAAACTACTTTTTGAGTAATCTTTGATAAAGCGTAGTTGCTTGACTATTTTTTCGTCGATATACGTTGTATTACTCGTCGATGTAATTGAAGTCGGTTTTTTTTTCGTTTGCGAGCAAACACAATTATACTTTGTATGTAAAAATCAAATGCTTAGCAGCTGTTGGTTGAAGTTTCCGACATTTCGTTACTTTTGCAAGCTTAATTCTAGCTTAAGTAGGTACACTGAATGACTAACGTTAATATCGTTAACCGAACTATTGCAAACTCAAAATGACCAATAACAAATATGACAAATATCTCATTTCACGTATCAATCTTATGTAAGTATTTAAAAACATTTCGGTTTTTGTTTTATTAAGAGAAAGTAAGTATTTAGAATTTCTTTTGCATCAAATGCTCAAACAACTAACAGATGTTAATACGCGTTGAATAAGCGATCACTTACTTTGCAATGTGTCAGAGTAATTACAGTACTGACAGCCGGCACGCCGTACAACAATACTAACAATCCCAGATGGTTCCCGGGGCCAATGACTCGTTCCCTCTTCGTCGCTCTCATCTCGTCACATGTTACCAAGCAGTAACCGCTCTCAATAATGTACAGTTCTCTTGTAACAGTTCCCCCATAGTAAACTATTTCTCCCGGTGGTAGGATTATATCACTTGCCGCTGCAAGCAACTGCTTAATTAATAACAATAACACAATTATTTTGATCTTTCCAGTGTACCTAGCCCCTGTAACTTCTATTGTTAGTTATAACAATAGTAATGAAAATTTTGTATTTATTATTTAATTTGTTTATTTTACTGAAATTAAAAAATGGTGAATTATATGAAGGTCATATATCATATATTTTATAAACAAAAATGTAAATGTATCGAAGTCTTATGTGAAAAAAACTAGTTTTAAAAACTTAATAATATCTCATCCATTTTGGAAGCAGCGGTAATTAGCTTGGCAGATGCACGCATTATTGACACAACTAGGTCGAGCGTTGAAACATTTTACACCCTAATAATTACAATGCTCAAGATAGCAGTCTTATTCATAATACCAACATTCAGTTAACGTATGAATGAAAGCTTTATTTTTCACTTGAAAAAATCTTATTGAAGTCAGCGTCTTAAATCTTGCCTGATGTAATACTTTTTTGCGCAATTCATGTGGTACAACTGTTTTTTCTAGCCAATTTTCTCCGGTTAATTCAACACCCTTAAACATATAAATCTTCAATCACTAACATACAAAGTACTGAAGTACCTTAACTACTATGGTTAATTACTATGGTTAATCTATGAAATATATTTTATGGATATTTTGGTTATTTCAAATAAATTCTTGCTTTATATAAAAACCACGAAATTCTTACTGAATTGTATTGCCACTGCAACTCGTAAAAGGCCATTATCCTCGATTTTATCGCTTGATGCATATTGTTTTCTTTCATAAATTTGTCTATAGTCATAATAACTTCCAAGAAAGCAGTTTTTGTTCTGGAAATAACGTGTAAGCACACAAATTTACTCATAGTACACATTTTACACTTTCAATATTCATAGTAATAAGTTACCGAGAACCTTGACCAATGTGTCACAACTGCAGAAAATTCGGACACACAGTAACCAGAAAGCAAAACGCCATAAAGACTAAGGAATGCAATGAATCCCATATCAAACTGATCACCGGGTACAAAATCTCCATATCCAACAGAAAGTAAAGTAGTCGTGGAAAAGTATATAGCTGTTAATATGTGATACTTTGTTCTAAAACAAAAAAAAGGTTTAATCAAAATCTTCATAGAATCTTTTAAAAAAATTGGTTGATCAAACTCGAGACTAAAAATATAATTTCAAGTTTCATAAACATTTTCTATAAAGAAGCATTACATACTTGTTCGATGTCATACCGCTTCTTTGATCTTGCCAGGTCAAAGCTTTATCGAACCACGAGTTTTGGGAGCATCTATTCACGAAACAAGATTCCATATACAATATCACGCCAGACCAGTAACATATAAAAACGATGTAGACACAATATTTAAGAATCTAAAAATGGTATTTGTTTAATGAACTCATGATATTTGACATTTGTATCATGATATTTTTTTAGTTAAACTGTTATAAGTAAAACGACTAGTAAATAAGTAATAATAGATATTAAAGATTTATTTTAGAGATAATTAAGAACAGAAGAAAAAATAATTAATAAAATTTTAATTACGGCACCTTGACTATAATCGTATTCGATAATAATTTCTTTTCCAAATGCTCAAAGAAATTTGATATTCTCCAAACAAGGCATAGTTTCGTTCCTTTGCATAAATAAAATAGATGGTTCCTATAATTGTCTAAGTAGGATGCGTTAGTGTGTATGGTTACAATGTATTCGAATGGAATAATTGCAACTACGTCCATATAGAAACCCAATGTGTTCATACGATAATAAAATATGTCTACAAAGTTTTTTATATACGACTTTTTAGTTTCTACAGCAGTAACGGTAGATATAAGTAAATTAATTATTAAAGAAATTGTAATTAGAACTTCTACGTAGAAAAATATTCCCCCTGGAAAATTTCGTTCAAAGCCAATAAAATATGGATAGACAAAACAAATATAGAAAATGACGCATAGCATATAATATTCCCAGTATTTAACAAGGTAACAATCGGATTCCAATATCCAAGGAAATTTGGAACTCGAACAAGTAAATTTAACAGTGCGCTTTTTAACATGTTCGGATAAAATGTAAAGATTTAAACAGTTTTCATCGAGTTCATCGTCTTGAAAAAGCGGTTCTTCTTCTGTTATACCTGTTAATAAAAATTTGCTTTAAAACAAATAACATCTGTTGTTAATTCAATTCGAAAAAATAAAATACCTTGAAGATATCGTAATTTTTCCTTTAAACATTTAATGCTGCTTCGTTTTCGTTCTTTTGAAGCATAAATGTTCAGAGATAACTGAGTATGGTCGCCTTGTTTATGTTTTTTACGAATGCTGCGATTAATTCTTTCTTGGATTTCATTTCGAATTTTGACAACTAAATCTGGATAAGTTATCATCAACGTTATAAAGTCAGTCTTATTAAGAACTTGACATTCAACGTATGTTGCAGCCTTAACTGTACACCTTGCTGTAAATGGACTTTGTGATTACAGGCAACGCACAAGATTTTTTAGAAAAGTGTTTATCATTGAACGTCATTGGTACCTGGTATATTGTATACCAGCGAAATCTCTCCGAAGCATGTGCCTTTCCCAAAAGATATCATCGGGCTTTCGTCATCCTCATCAGATAGCAATTCTAAAACGCCGCTCGTGACACAAATCTTAATTTAATGAAAACAAATGATATGTTTATCATGTAGTCATTGTGCTATGAATAAATAACATTCTCTGCTCAAAGTGTAAATATTTAACAATGCAGAAATACAGTATTACCATGGTAGTCTTGTTTTGATTATGATTATAAACAATGTCGCCAGGTAAATAAAATTGGTGAGTCATCGTCACTGATAGTCTTCTAAGGAATGCTTCGGGAAGTTTTCTGAACAATAGAGAACTGTAGAGAGGCACTGCATTGATGTCATAGCAAATTTCCATTTGCAACGGAGTGGGCAGAAGTTTCATAAGCTTAGGCTTAAAAACTCCAGCCTTTTGATACCAAAGATCTTCGTAGTACCTAAAAAAACAAGTTTGAAACTAAACTTGTAAAGAAATTGATCAAATAATTTTAAAACTCGTATTAATATAGTGTATAATATATATTATATGTAAATAAATGTATTTTTTAAATAATTGTCTATATGTTAGGTTTAATACCTTATGATACGCTTTGTTGTATCAGTATCCATTTTAATCAATGCCAAATGATTTTTTATTTTCTTCAATTGCCGAACGTAATTCGCACGTCTGGTACTAATTGTTATAAACAGTGAGGTCAAGGAACCTACGAATACCACCGTTGTTAACCAAAAGCCAATTAATACTGCAATAGTTGCTGAAATTCTCTCGTTTGTAGTAACTGGATATATATCACCGAATGCATTTGTTGTAAAAATCAACACCGACCAGTAGGCGCCGACATAATACCAATCAAAAGTTGTTTCTGTCGGTAAATTAACGACTGCAGCTGACCAAGATGTGTGAATTTGATAAATATTAAAGTCTCTGTAGGAGAATAAATACCAAATACAGGTCCATGTGTGTACTGACAACAAGAATAATAATAAGTATTGAGCCAAAAAGGTCGTCCATTGATTCGTGCCGGCTCTTGAGGATTTGCTGTAGGAATATTCAATTATTCTATAGACTCTTGCGGTTGCGATCATTGGTGCAATAGCGTATATATCAAATGCGGTATATTCCACACTACTAATGAAATATAAAAATGAGAATGGAATTGCTAAGACCACATCTATTAATACCCGTGCTGTATCTGGTTCAACTAAGTTTAATATCTTTCGCCACTTTTCAAAGAATTTTAATCCGAATACTATCGTGACATCAACAGTAAATACAAAATTTAGTGATATTATAATTATAATTATCCAGATAGATCTATCCTTTGGCGCAATAAAAGTATAAAGACATGTTTCTAAAAAATATGCAATGAATATTGATGAAAGATTGAAAAGATTCCACATAGGGTTTGTATAGATTAAAAGGACATATCGCAATTTGTCATCTTTGAACTCTGGTCTAGGTTCTTGCAATATAGCGTAGGTTTTCTGAAGTTTTTCCTCATTCATTTCCACTATTATATTATGAGAATAGTCATCTGAATAACGTCCGATTGAAGGCGGATTAATGAAAATGTTCGGCTTATCCTTTCTTCGTCTATACTTATAAACACTTAAACTCGAATCGTCATTTTCGTCAATTGCTAATGAAAAACCAAAGTATATATGAAACAGCAAGTCAAACGAGTAAAATTAATAATTAACTTTCTATATATCAAAATCGTACTTACACATGTTAGACTTTTTTAAATGTTATATGTTCAAGTGGGATTGTAGGTAATTTGCTTTAACTGCGCAATACGTCCTTAATCTAGTAGGCTTCTTAATTATGTAGCTACTAAATAAACTAGTTGGTTTCATCAAAGGCCTATTTTGATCCTACGCCCGTTAGTCCAGTCATTATATACATTTGGAAATGCAAATGAACCGAGAAAGCCAAATTTTGGATATTACGTGGGGGATGGCTAGAAAAGCTTAAATTCAAATTGTCGACCAAAATAACCTTGTGGGTTTTCCACCATCTTGAAAAAAGGGTTAAACTCAGTTTTTTTATCATAACTCGGTTCCCCGTTGAGATACGAAAATTTTTATAGAATACTTTTTTGTTGCTGTTTTTACGATCTACAATTAAGGTTCTATACATTTTTCACGTATCGATCATCGTTATCGAGATATCGTTAAAAAAAGCCACAAATTTTGGGAGAAAAAATTGTTTTTCGCTATTTCCTTTTTTCTCGTGAAAAATATCGAAAAATGTTTGAATTAGACCTACAAATTCGTTTTTTAATTTTTCATTTTCGAGAAAAATTACGACCTCTAGCGCGCCGCAAAGTGAGTAAGACTGTGCCCGGTGTCGATTTAGCCGCTCGCACGGTTGTATCCACAACGTATTATAATTACACGTAGTCATTATTGTCACACGTTTTTCTCCGTTGTGATGGTCCTGGCTGCTGTTGAAGTTCCTCCTACGTGTAAATATTATTTTTGCTGCATAAAATTTTTTTGATTAATAAATTTCATGTTTTTAATTTATAATTTGGCTGGTTTATTCATTTATTTCGTATAGCAATAATTCCCTTAACCAATAATTCCCTTAAACAATAATTCCCTTAAGCAAATAATTCATTCATTTTTACGTTGTGGATACAACCGTGCGAGCGGCTAAATCGACACCGGGCATAGTCTTACTCACTTTGCGGCGCGCTAGAGGTCGTAATTTTTCTCGAAAATGAAAAATTAAAAAACGAATTTGTAGGTCTATTTCAAACATTTTTCGATATTTTTCACGAGAAAAAAGGAAATAGCGAAAAACAATTTTTTCTCCCAAAATTTGTGGCTTTTTTTAACGATATCTCGATAACGATGATCGATACGTGAAAAATGTATAGAACCTTAATTGTATATCGTAAAAAGAGCAACAAAAAAGTATTCTATAAAAATTTTCGTATCTCAACGGGGAACCGAGTTATGATAAAAAAAAACTGAGTTTAACCCTTTTTTCAAGATGGCGGAAAACCCACAAGGTTATTTTGGTCGACAATTTGAACTTAAGCTTTTCTAGCCATCCCCCACGTAATATCCAAAATTTGGCTTTCTCGGTTCATTTGCATTTCTAACCCGATTTTTCCGACGTAATGACTGGACTACGTATTAATGGCAGCAAAAGATTTAATATAATCAGATTATTGTTTTTTGAAAATTCATTTTCGCATGATCAAGTATTAATTTTATTACCAAAGACAAAGTCACCACGATGACGTAATGTTTTCCACGATCGAGTCGTAGGCCGAAAGCCGGACATGTAAGACTAAGACGCAGAATGTGCACACGGCACTTTAACCTACATAAAAGAGCATAAAAATGCTTTCAAACTTCACGCTCCTTTGATTCTATGCTTAATTATGCAGTCATGTTACCCTATAATAGTGTCAATAAAATGTTTTACGTATATTTATTCATTTAAAAACGCCTAGAACGTCAGTAAGAGAATTTAAAATAATAGTTGACATGGTTATTAAAAACTGTTTACAATGTTTAAAAAAGTATGGTTCGTTTATGTTTAAGGTTTAGAGAGATTACAGTTGATGCATTTTATTATTTAAATCTTTTTTTATAGTTGGAATTTTTTTTCTTTATCCTACGATCTAAGTTCTTACAACATGTTTACAATTTTAGTGCATGTATCTCAAATTGATTTGCTCGTCAAAGGAAAACCTTAGATAAAATGGAACATTGGGCTGTGGCATTAATACTAAGAAGATTAATTTAAAATATCACCATGTCATTCATTCATTCAGCTTAATGGCTACCAACAGTGCCAAACTAGCACAGATGATTTCGCCAATGTCACGTAGAAACCAAACCATCACGTCACCATGTCAGTCCATGAAATGTTTAGATAAGGATGCCGATCCAAAGACAGTCAAAAACATGATGTATTTGTTGCACATTACTCCAAAATGGCTGATTTATATATGGTATCTATTATTATAGACTACAACATAACATAGTTATATAGCTTTTTTTGGTATCGCAGGGAAACCTATTTACGGGTGATATCCAGGACGCTCGGGTAGACAGTCCTAGACCGTATGTCGGCTTCAGCACTCGGTGGTGCAATACCAACCAAAACCCTGCGGGAGCCTTCAGCCGCTTGACTGTCCGGCTCACCTCTGAATAATCCCGACGACGCCGTGCCTGTATATGTGTCATCTAGCAGGACCGGGTTCCATTCCCGGCCCGACACGGGCACAGAGGCGTTACTGGAGGCGCATTAAGTAGCGCCTCCTACGCACCGTTCGTCGCCTGCGGAGAGAGGCCTCGTTACCGGCCTCCGCTCTCACCCGCTCGTCATTTTCCTTCTGGGACATTACCGTCTCGCAGAAGGAGACCATCGCCTTCCAGGACTCGTCGTCGCTGAGCATCGCGGTGATGACGCTCGGCAGTGACAAAATTCCCCTCCGAGGACTATCGTCAGATCGCGAGCATAAATGTATAGCTAACTTAATATAACAAAGTGACATATACCTAGTATTTTACTTGGTGTATCATATTCACAAAACAAACGATTGAAAGAAGTGTGCTTGTTGTGACTCTACGTGATACAATTACAAATTAGGAGATCTGTAACAGACACCGCAGTAGCTGACATAGCTTAACGTGTCACGAAACAAAAGTGCTAACGGGGAAAACGGTATTAAAAGTTACTATTTTATGATGGTGGATATTCGTAGGCTTCGAGGGTCTAGGCTATAATATCAAACAGTAGAAAATCATTGAAGGAATAAATAATAAATTTCACAATACAGTTTTCAAATAATCTTTAATTTTTTAATACAATAATTGAATATAGCCAATGTGATTTATTTTTAATAACTATAATTTATACTTGTAGTTTGTTTTATTCACAAAGCTTTGATTTTGTTTGCGGTAAAACTGCCAACAACTAAACTACAACAACAATATCTATGTATAAAACACAGAATGAAAATAGCAATTAATATGTATTTTAATTACCTTCTGAAATCTGTAAATCTTACCTACTTGTTGGTGAAAGTGTAATTTGCGCAGCAACTGGATTTGAAGTTGTCTTTCCGATCAGGACTATTAGCGGTGCCATTTTATTACCATCTTCGTATAATCAAGTTCTAAAACGTTTGGATAATTAAGCTCGGAGCGAGTTGCCATAGGTGGTTCGGGGCCGCGTAATGCTACTACATTTATGGTGTGCCAGCGCGTGTATTGGTGAAAAATGTTGTCATAAAACGATTTTAAACGCTTTTGGTATTTATCAGTTCTTTGAATTGCTTCGAAATCAATAAAAGACAAACTAACTGACTAGGATCGTACCTACTTAGAAATTTATTTAAAAATCTACAAAAACATTATTTATATACTGAAACTTAACCTTATAATACTTACAACTCTATTTTTATCATGTAGACGACTAACATACATTTTTTTTTTATTTAAATATTTTTTTTATTTCGCAATAAATACTGAATAAATGTGTATAAAAATAATGGCTTACAATAAATTAAAATTTTCACCACATTATTAAATGTTAAGCTATTTTATAAGTACATACATTGTTTTGCCAGACGCCGCCTACGTCATCACCTTATCCGAAGTAAAAAAATTCTTAAAAGATTTAATTTGATAGTTTTTAGAGACGCAATATTTAATTAGCAATGCGGAGGTAGATGAATCTGAATTCCACTTCAGCGGTGAAATTCTTCTAGTATTCTTACTCATCGTGGTAGCTCATGCTGCACAAGTTGTACAATTTATGTAATGATTATAAAAAAGTGTGTATGTACTTATATACTTACGCACGTAAATAGTTATACATCATTGGATAGCTAACTTTTTCGTTGACTAGCTAACTTCAGGGTGTCGGTTTTTTTCGTGACGGTGTGCGCGCGCATCTTAAAAATTTATTCTCATAAGTTTTCCCCAACGCGCCAAAAGCAGTATAACTTCATAAAGTAAGAAAGAAGGTACTTCCTAGATTCATTACCTTACAAGAAAACTGCTTAATATGTTTTTAATTGTGTAGGTATGCATAAGAGAAGTGTAACTTGGTAAAAAGTTACTTCTTAGGAAACGAAGTAAACAGTACGACACTACGTTAATATTAGTGGTGTGTATATTTAAGTGCATAATAACAATCAATGACTGCCTCATAATGTAGTTGTTTCCTTAGCCCTTGAATCGTACATTATGTTTGTTAGTAGTTGTTGCCAAGAAGTAAGAAATATCGCTATAGCTTCAACGACTTAGGTAGTTCTATAAAAACTCAATGTTATTCGTTGCAATAATGAAGCAATTTATACGTAAATAAACAAGTATTCGAAGTATTTGTAATCGAATTAGATATTATGTGTGTATCGTAACAGTTGATACAACAGTTGTCATAAAATCACATGTTTTATTAATATATATCAGAACTCTGAGTTTTGCCCATAGTCACCACGCTGGGCAGGCGGGTTGGTGACCGTAGGACTGCCTTTGTCGCACCGAAGACGCTGCTGCCCGTCTTTGGCCTGTGTATTTCAAAGAGTCAGGTAGTCAGTTCAACCTATTGCAGTCCACTGCCGGATAGGTATAGGCCTCACCAAGTTCGCGCCAGACATCCCGGTTTTCCGCAAGCCAACCTACACCGGCAATCTTACGTAGATCGTCGGTCCAACAGTTTCCACAGTTCCCACTCCAGGACATGTCTCCTCCAACGGCCATCAGTCCTGCGACACATTTGACCAGCCCACTGCCACTTTAATTTGCTAATTCTGTGGGCTATGTCGCCTACTTTCGTTCTTTGTTGAGAGAATAATATAATAATTTATAAAGTTTTTATAATTTTTTATTATATATTTCAAATTTATATTTTATTACAAAAGCACTTTGAATTTACTGACTTAGCGAGTATGAAAACTTCCGTAAGTAAAGAGCTAACAATAACTTGTAATTATAAGATATCTACTCTTATCTTTAGTTATACTGATTCTGAGTCATAATAGATTTTGATGTCGTTTATGTAATAATTGTGTTTGCAGGCAAACGAAGAAAAACCGACTTCAATTATATCGACAAGTAATAAATACAACGTAGGTAGACGAAAAAATAGTCAAGTAAATACGCATTATCAAAGATTACTCCAAAAGTTGTAATCGGATCTCGATGAAACTTAAATGTGACCACATGATAAACATCGGCTTTCGATTGAATTAAAAATCATTAAAATCGGTACACCCAGTAAAAAGTTATGCGGATTTTCGAGAGTTTCCCTCGATTTCTCTGGGATCCCATCATCAGATCCTGGTTTCCTTATCATGGTACCAAACTATATCTCCTTTCCAACAAAAAAAAAATTATCCAATGTCATGGAATGGATTTTTCGTAATTCTAAAACAAATATACAGACGGAACAAAATTCAATAAATAATTATTTTGGTTTCTAGTAGTCTCAAAAAGATCCATATAATGTGTTTTTCTCTAAATATTTTGTATTTAGATATAGGTCTGTTATAATTTTATTACACAGATACGTAAAAAAATCATACCATTAAATAATGTAAAGAATATAGTTTTTATGAGATCAGTTTTTTCTGTTCATTGTCTGTCTTGTCGCAGTATTTTGATTATGAGAAATTTATACAAACGCATACGTACAAAAACACACACGCGCACAAAAAATAATAGGATTCATTACTTCGTTATCCTCAATTAAATAACAATTATTGTTTATTCCCAAACAGATTACATTCATATGAGATAAAACAAACTTTTACGTATCAAAGATTTAACCTTATCAATACCCTCAGTCCCCCGTATGGAACGTGTTAAGACAATAGCTATTTTGAAAATGGAGCGTGGAACTCACTTTAATCCGTTTAATTCGATAGATCCCAGACCATCGGATAGGGGTCAATTGTCCATTTATCCTTTTAACGAAATTGATAAAACGAAACCAACTCGGGTGATTTTAATTGATCGAATATAGTCAGTTAAAAACGAATTTGGTCGGAACGGTGCGTGTATCTTTTTAAGTGAGTCAATTGCAGGTCATTATTACACTTATTTTCAGCGGTTCTGTATCGGCTTAAATAGGAACTTTCAAGTAAGTAAGAATGGCGGCAACGATTAAGGGCTTTACCGCGGTCGCTTTGTCAGCAGAAGGTAAAAGTATAACAGACCACCGGGACTGCTATACATACTCTATTACTACTTTACAGCTTGCATATACAAATGACTGATGGATAAAGTGGAGTTTGTAGGTGTTAATATATATGAGTATACTTCTTACCAACTATACCTACATAGGTAAGGGAAACGAATGTTAAGAACATAGGAACAATAATGATTTTTGCACAATTTACGAGTAGATCTATCTTAAAATATACGATATATTTCAATAGACTAGTTTTTGTACCTATTTTTATTTTTGTATGATTATTATAAGAAACTGAAGAGTTCTTTTATTTTTAGAACGAGCTATATGAAGCTTCTTATAATGTTCGGTACTTTTGAGCTATCCAATTAAAAATAACTGTTTACTAACGAACAATTATGATCAACGAATGGTTTAAACTAAGTAATAATCGTAAATCTGAGAAGATTTATTTTTAGATGGGGTTTTTAGATTGACATACATTACGCGACAGGTAGTGCTCTGCTTCTGTGAATCATCGCAAAATATCATATGGCCTGTCACGTGGCATGAAACTTTAAAACAAAAAACAAGCTTACGGCCTATCTGATGGTAAGCGGTTACCGTAGCCTGTTGACCTCCGTAGCACTAGAAGCACCGCAAACATGTTGCCGACCCTACCCCGCACCCATCTCAAGAACTATAGATAAGATAGCTTATATCTTACTCACCACAGGAACATACTACTTGAGACTAGTATTATTTGGCTCTTTTCTTTGTAACATCAAAGTATTTCACTAGTTGGTATATAAAGTTCGCTTCAGCCTGTAATATCCCACTACTGGACATAGGCCTCTTTCCCCATGTAGGAGAAGGATCAGAGCTTAATCCACCACGCTGCTCCAATACGGGTTGGCGGATATATTTCCTACTATGAGTAACGATCGCTATCAGTCGTAGATGACAACAAACGGGACCGACGGCTTAACGTGCTCTCCGAGGCACAGTGGGGAGACCCACTAGGACTGCACAAACACCCAGACCACGGCAAACACCTGTATGGCCAATACAAATGTTTGTGGGGATCGAACCCACAACCGCCAGCGCAACAGGTACAATCCATGGCTATGAACGCTGCGCCAACGCGGCGTTCGGTATATAAAGTGGCATAGCTAAATTAGAGTAACGATATAAGGTAGTTGTTGCTTAGAGACACCGTTCAATCAAAGAAACGAAAGATACGGCATAACTGTGTGTTTTACGATTATTTAAAAGTATGTTTACATAGAGGGAGCACAATCAGATATTATCACTAAAAATTAAAATTGCTTTTTAATTATCTCAGAAACATTCGCACTTATCTACGTATAGGTTAAAACAAGGGAAACTAAATGAGTATCCTACGAGATATCCATAAATCCAATGCGCTTCAGCCTATAATATTGCGTTTCTGGGCATAGACTCAATCCCCATATAGGAGAAAAGTTCTGACCTTCTCGTATATAGGAACATCGTGATGGAATAAGCTCTGGCTTATTCATCCACGCTGTTCCAATTCGGTTTGGCGGATAATATTTGTTACTATTGAGTAACGATCACTATTAGGTGTAGATGATAACAACCGGGATAGATAGCTTAACGTGCTCTCCTAGGAACGTCGGGGGGACCCACATGGACTAACAACGAGACCCGAAATAAATATGTCGGAATAATATATAGGAATCGAGCCCGCGACTGTCGGATTTTAGGCGCCACCGAAACTGTACACGATCGCAGTTAAATCGATCAATAGTTACTCCATATTGACATCAATTTTACACATCGTTTAAGCTTAGAACTTATGTCGTAAAATAAAAATGGTGTACCAAAACAAAGAAACAACGCAATTGCGTAATCAACCGAAGCTCCGCCTTACGTAAATTATCAGACCATAACTCTATGGTAACCAATTCATTCGCCCACTATTTCCTCTTGTATTTTTTCTGAGCTTAACGATTGAATATAATACGTTGGCGTAAAATCTGTCATGACAAATAATTTATTAATGAAACATTAACTACTAGTAGAAGTTGTAGATATATTAATTATGTACAAGTCGTGGCGTTTTAAATGTAAATGTTGCCATTTGTACACTGTACCTACAATTTAGTTAATTTGTACGCTTTGTTTAAGAAAAAGTGTCATACTTTACTGACAATAATAATCCACATATTATATAATAATAATAATAATTATAAAGTATAGGTAATCTGTCAAAAAACGAGTTTCCTTTAGACCAGACGACTGAAGTAAAACTTCTTTAGTTGCCCCTACAGTAATATACGAAACGTAACTCTCTCTCTTTCTATCTTCATTAGTGTATTCAATTTTTTCCCTTTCAATTTTCGTTCGACTCGCCCAATCACATTTTTCGTAACGCACTCGTCACGCATTCACCAGCGTCATGCGTGCGTAAAGACGTTCTACTTCAAAATATAAAATTTTAAAACTTATTCAGTCATGCATTTTTAAGCTATGTAGACGTTTACTAAAAGACGACCTTTTTTATAGATGGAGAAATGTAGTTTACGCACTAGCCGATTGCGACGGGAGTGTGGGGATCCCGGCGCTGTCAGACTGAACACGCCAGACTACCCACTAAAAATCAGCGGTGCTTTCGTCGTCGTAGTAGGACGCCATGGGGCCACGTTAGTATGCTACCGCGACACCCCGACGGATGGCCGCAAGTTCTGCGCGGCCGCCTTCGCTTTTAGAGCGCTCACGGGCACCGAAAGCGCTCTATAACGTCAGAATGGTACCACACTTGGAATATCTCCTTTCCAAAAAAAAAGAGTTATCAAAATCGGTTCATAAACGAAGAAGTTATCCCCGAACATACTTCAAAAAATATATAATTATATACGGACGAATTGAGTAACCTCCTCCTTTTTTGAAGTCGGTTGAAAATAAATACTAAAAATATTGAATGCCTTTTTTTCGGCACTTCAAAAATTACCTGAAATTCATCCCTCTACACCAGAATACCCTCTTAACACATTGTACAAAATCCAACAAAAACAAAAGAAGGGCGATAAAACAATCTACCTCAAATTTAGGACGGAATTAGGGTTTACGGGTAACAGTTCTGAAGGCCCTAAAGCTGTTAAGGGAAGAGCAGAATTGACCCACCGACTTATACAACCGACGTTATGATTTCTTCAAAAGTAAAAACTATAATTGTGTTTGCAGGCAAACGAAAAAAAGCCGACTTCAATTATACGCATTATACGCTTGCAATTTATTCTTTATTTTCAAGATTCTGAGTTCACGGGAAGTTTGATTCCCTTGCGAGTGTCGAAAATTTGCAGCATAAACGTCTATCATTTGATTGCGTTGGCCTAGAAGTTTGATTTTTTCACAACTTTAAGGGACAGTAGACCTGAGTATTTGATATTCAGCTTGATACCTCTACGCATTCCTGAGAAAATAGGTCTTGACAGACAGATGGACAACAAAGTGATACTATAAGGGTTCCGTTTTTTACTTTTGAGGTATGGAACCCTAAAAAAACTACTCTAATGGGAGTTTTTTAAAGATGAATAAACTTAATATTATAAACTTAATATAGCTAAATAAATAAATTATAGGGAATAAGGAAATATAAGCGATATGTTTGTCCCTTGAATAGTTGTTAGTGTTACGTATTTAGAAGTCTTCGCACCAAATGCTTTAGCTTTAGAATTTTAGATGATCTTTATCGTTTATTTGATACCTTGTATTTGTAAATAAGTAGTACTTACCTATTTGATATCACATATCATCACCATTGGTACATGTCTTCTTTCTGCTTTGTAACTGTTTTTCGTTAAGTATAAAACTAGTGTGCTTATTAGTACCACATTATTCCATTATCCTACTAGGTACCTACTTGAAAAGACTTTTACGAACAACAGTTCTCAACATATCTTGCGAAAGTACCGATGTGGTCTATTAACAAAAAAAATTTTTTTTGACTTTAGTAAAACTTCTTTAGCAATAGCCAATATAGCCCAGCACAATAGGCCTGCACTGTGTCTTAGATAGAGAAATAGAGAGAGAAAATGTGTACTCGCACCTCTCTCTCTTGCAGGTTTTACTTCAAAAATTGTAATTAATTAATTTTGATTTTATATTTTTAAAGTACGTAACAAATATGAAAATAATAGTAATTATCTTAATGTTTAATTAATATTTTATTTTCAAAGAAATAAATTGTTTCTTTTACATTATTGAAACTATTAACTAATATTATTAATTACTATTAATAAGTATTAAAAGATGAAAACATATTTGTGTTTTGAATGTAAGATTATGATAATTTTATTTACTTAATACAGCGGTTTAAAATTCGTATTGTACGTCATCGGTATAATAAGCGGTTGTTGTGGTAGTTGTAACTAGGTTAACTAGATGGCGCCTCATTCACCGCTGTCCTCTTTTTATAGACAGAGATAGTGCGATCGCAACATCGAGCGCGAGCGAGAGCACTATAGGTTATTATTACGCCTACACTGTGGACGGAAGGCGCACGCGCTCACAAAAAACCATTCGACGATAGCGCAAGCGCAGCGCTATATTCGCCCACAACTTCAGTTCGGTCAACTTCGTCATTTAGTGGTGACCGAAACTTCGATGTGTGTGGTAGTGAAGTTAACTTTTCTAACATAGGATTCTCACAAAATAATAATAACCCATTACTAAAGTACAATCTCGTACAGAACGTGTATATATAAACTTTTAACGTGCCTTTAGTTGGTTAATATTAATCAAAATGTGTGATAATACCAATCCTTCGACACAAAGTATAGCGGACTACTTAGCTCAGTTGCTCAAAGACAGGAAGCAACTGGCTGCGTTCCCGAATGTTTTCATGCACATGGAAAGACTTCTGGATGAAGGTAGGTGTAACTCGCATGTGGCTATCATAAAAACATTAGAAACTAAATTCATAGAATGCTGTTTCTTGTCACCGGCGCGGTTATAAATTGAATGCGTCGTCAAACGCACACGATATTAAGTTTATTTTTGTCTTCGCCCCGCCGAGTTATGGTCCAGTGATGTTTGTAACGCGATCCTGCATTTCGGAAAGTGAAGTAAAGCAGAACGTCTCTGCGGTGGCAATTTGCGGTCAGCATCTGTTAGATTGTCGCCGCAGAGAGATCGCTTAGTTGTTCAACGCAGTTCGGCAAGTAGGTACTCTGATACAAAATGAGTTTTATGACCCAGCAGTTAATCAAACAATATTTTTAATAGCAATTAAAAGTTAGCTCATAAAATAAGGGCGTTCAAAGAAAAGGATCGCGGGACCTGTGCTTAACCTGTTTGTAGGGCCGTGTTACATTCCGCGCGAGTAGTGGAATGTCGCCACTTCGTGTAGGTACCGTAGTCCGCCGTTTTCAGTCATACGAGATTTGTACGCAACTCAACGCAGGCGCACGGCTTTGACTTGCTATGGACTTGCTTAGCGCACCTAGATACTATGTATGTATGATATGTACATAAGTCTTATCTTGGACTACTGAATATTAAACACATTTGACTGCACGTTTCATTTGCAAAGAGGTTTCTTTGGTGACACAGATAAGTATAGTAGAGGTGTATACAAGAATTTCTTCAAAATGGTTTTTTTTTTAATATTTATTTATTAAATAAATCACGGTTATCGGGTACAAAAAAATATTTAAATTAAGGCAAAGGTAATTTATCAACATTAAGAAGATTTAAGTAGGTATTTTTAAATAACATAAAAAAATTTTTTAATAAATAAGTAGGTAGAGGTTTTTAAAGTTAGATATTATAAACGTAAAAGGATTAAATTATTCATATTAATTTTCTAATTTATTGTTATACTTTCGGGATTATTTCCTATAAGGTAAGTACTATATCCGGTTTAATTTACAAAAAAAAATAGGTATTTTAATTCTTGACATACTTGATTAATAATTTGAATAATTACATACTAGTTTATGTAAAACCGATTTTGAATAACATAGGAATAAATTATGTAAAAAAATGTTATTTACTATTATTAGAGTTACTTATTAGTAAGAAGAAGAGTATTAATATAAATACGCATTAAAATGGTAAAAAAAAGACCACATCATAAGGAGGTACATTGAAGCCATCAAAATGTGTGACTAAAAATAATTTAATCTTGTCACGTCTCATGCTAAAGCGAGGTTTGACGGCCTGACACCTAAATACAACATCATAATACCGTAATGATTTACAGTCAACGATAATGTTGCTAGAATTTTTTTAAGACCTAATTAGACAAAAAAGTCTTGACAATAGTGTTACAAATAAGGAAGACTAAAGTTAGACCAACTTAAATTTTAAAAAAAAAATGTGTATCGCAACAAAATTAAATTTTATTAAAAATAAATAAATTCGACAACAAGAAAAAACCCCGATAAGACGAATCTTATATTATTTTAAGTCTTCTTAATTATAAATCAATTCAAGTGTCGGTGAAAACGGGACATTGGATTATGGTGTGTTGACATTTTAATCTGGCGTTCAGATAGAGATAAAGAGGAGAATATTTTCAATGAAAAAAATCTATGGCATCTTGATAACAAAAAGACAAAGCGTATCACATAACTCTTTAAACACCTACTAATCAATAAAAATACGAAAATATAATGACAGTTTAATCAAAACTATTTGGTACATCATCGTTTTACAATTAACATCCTCATTTTGTTTATCTTATTATCTGTAATAACATAAATAAGTGTATTGTCAACCAAATCAAAATATTTACTTTGATTATCAATCGTATATGATTTAAATTGTAATATAGAAAGATAGTGTATCGATAAAGTACATAATTGTATGTGATACAGACAATATAAATGTAATAAATTATCAGATTTGCAGATAAAGGTATATTATCTAAGATTGCACTTCACCGCGATAAAAGATAAAATCGAGTTTAATAGCCTTTAGATTTGCTTTAGAATTGCGCTTTGAAAACTCTTCTTGCCATTTATTTTGACTTATTCGTAGTAAGGACTAAATAAACTAACGAAAGACCAGACTAAATAAAGTTATGTACAATTATAACGTTTAATCTAATCTGAATAAGCATATTGCATTATTGCGTAGGAGCCGCTTAGCTTTGATTTGAATGGTTCCGCAACCCTGTAACTAAAGTAACTCTTAGCGGGGTCATTATAAGGTTGCTTAGTTTGTTATTAGGTGTTTTCGCCCACATGAATGACCAAATGAGGGTAGTCGTGGGTAGCGTGGAGGTGTAGAAGCCAAGGCTGCTCCAGTCGCTCAATCATGTAACATACTGTGGGCTTAATTGATACATCTCATTAGAACAGTCATCGATTTTATAGATATAATGGTCAGTTTATCATGCATGACTAAATATGGTTTTGAAAAAAATAACAAAACTAATCATTTTGAACAGAGTGTTTTCATACGTAACAAAGACAAAGCTTCGTTTGTACAGTCTTCGAGAATGCGTCAAGGAACAAATATTGACATGAGATTCATTATCGCACCGACCTCGATATGGTTGCACTATATCTCTCAAACTGGCTCGAGCAAGGCACCTATTCTTCAACGTTCCCACGGCACCAGTTCCTATGTATCTACTCTTGATCTTAAGCGACGTGATCGTTCGACTAATGAGAAATTTCTACCACATAAATGCGTACATTTTTACCAGTTCAACAGATGTATTAAGCAAATATCTAGAATGGAATGAAATAGTTCATTAATATAGTAAAAAAAAATTATAATTATTAACCGTCTTAATCAATAATGAAAGTAAGTGACCGTCACTTCTACTTCTTTTGAACGTATACAAGAGCAGGGCGTGGGCATTGTAATTTGTAATGAAAATCGATCTCTTCATACTGCCAAGTGAACCTGTCCTGTGGGTGTAACTGAGGCCTACGCTGACTGAGCTTACCAATACCGTCTAAAAGTTTTTGAAATTTTATAGTCACCTACGCAAACTCTGTTATAAATCGAGTTTATTTTCATTTAATAATCTTTGGATTGGATTATGAAGTTTTTGAAAAGGCGAGGCCATACACAGAATCTATGGGAGACACGAAATTAAAGAAAAAATCGTAATCTAATATTTTCCTAAGTAATACTATATTTCAGGTAATTTCGCAATTGAATGGAAGGGCCCGGCCCCATGTCCACGGCACGCCGCGTGTCGCAGCACGGTATCGTGGACAGTGTACAATCAACGTCAATAATATACACAATTGACGGACGTTGACTCTTATTACAAGAGACTAAGGTTACTAAACGTCGAATGTGTATACATATTATTGAAATTGACTGTACATTGTCCACGGCACCGTGCTGCGACACGGCGGGCGTCGTCCCGTGGACATGGGTCTGGGACTGAACTGGATGCGATATATTTTGCACCAGTCGAGCTATAAGACTCGAACAGCTGTTAGATTATTCGAATAATTATTTATTCATCTTTCTATGCATATTGTATTAATCAGTTGCCATTATCATATTCATTACGACTAAAGTTACAAAAAAAATTAGATGATGTTTAACATCTTTGTAATTTAATTGAAGTAAAACTTCTTTACGCACGCTTGACTTGGGGGGTAAGCTGGTAAATGCGTGACGAGAGCGTTACGAAAAGTGTGATCGGGCGAGACGAAAGGAAGTTGGGGAGATATAAGTTTAGATGGAGCTAAAGAATTTTTACTTTAGTCGTGTCATCTAAAGCACATTCGTTTTTTTTATGTTAACACTGAAAAAAAAACTGTTTATAAAGGTGTGTTACGGAGTTTGGCATAGGTACCTACGAAATACCTAAATATCTATTTCTGATACGTTATTATTCCTATAGAACATTGGGTTATTATTATAATTATGTACCTATATACCTTAGTCTAAATTTGTCATTGGATATTGTAATACAACCTCTTGTTGGTATATTTATTTTTGAAATTATTCACTATGGTGACTACTATAAAGGACAGTTTATTGTTTTTTTTCTGTTTATAGTAACAAATTTTTCCTTTAATTAGAATCTTTTAACTTTTTAATTATTTTTATTTATCTTTTTAATTATTTTTATTTATCTTGAGCAATATCTCAAAAATATGATATCCATAACATTATATTTTTCTTATATTTTTGCGCGCATCTTCTTAATCATCTTCTTAAATATTTATATATTTAAGAAGTTGCGTTCGTGTTAAATAAAACTCATAATTCTTCCAATTTCTTGCCATATTCGACGTGCCTAACAAATTCCGTCTCATGAATTAAAATTGATGACAGATGTATTCAAACATTTCAATAGGAAGTAGAAAATAGGTACATAAGTTATACGTAGGTATAATATTAGAAATTTAAACAAGCAACTCTGTACTTTTTGTTATTATAAACTACTTAGCAAGTTGGACTGGTATTTATTTATCAATAATGTACTTCAATTAGCGTTCTAGAATCTTTAGACAATTGTATATCAAAACAATTACACACGGGCAGAGTTGATGTACTGTAGAGTACTGTTGAGTGTTGACTAGATTTGTGGTAGGCAACATTTTCACATGAATATTTTGTACTGATTGATCGATGAAAATGTAATAATTTCATGATCATATTGTTTAAATTATAAGAAAAGAATATTTGTTACTTTATTCATAATTAAATGAATTTTTTTTTATTTATTTACAAATATAAGTATATGTTTTAAAAACAGCGTTATTCTAAATACCTTCATGCATCATGTGAGTGAAGAGTGGGATAATCGAGTAAAAAAAACTACGTCGTAAATGCATAATCTTCTTTTTAATTATTTTCACAAACTTCTCAATCGTGTGACGCGTAGACTTCTTGTTATCGGGATCGAATTGCGTAACAATGGTATTACCTATCTCCAGGATACCGCGTAAATCTTCTTTTTTTGTTTTTATTAATGACTGTCTTCGACATACATTTTTATTTAGAAGTTTAGAAATTTTATTCAAATATATAACGGACGTGTCATTATCTAAGCTAGCAAATAATCATGGGTGTGCTGTGAAACGGACGTTTGAAATACTCGAGGCTACAAGAGCAAAGGTAACGTCGAAAGGAAGAACGCAATTATGATAACCATAATGAGCGTTTAGTGTCTTGGTTTCTTGAAAAAAAAAATTTCAATTTTGTGACTGATTATTGAATATCATTCTAACATTTTGGTACAAAGGTTTCGGTACTATTGATACAAAGCACTTTTGTAAATGTCGAATCGAATTATTTAAAATTTATCTTGCCTATAAGTTATTGATACATTTAATTAACCTGCTCTCAGATACTGTTTTACCGTAACTAATAAACTTAATTAAAATTTACTGATTGCAAAATATTTTAAAGATATACGATTCAGCCTTTAACAACCAACTACTGGGCATAATAAGCCTCTTTCTCCGTGTAGGAGAAGGGTTGCAACTTAATCTACCACGGCAATTTAGTGTGAGTTGTCGGTATTCCCTACTATGAGTAGCGGTCGCTATCTGGTGTTTATGATAACAACCGACCACTTAACGTACTCCCCGAGACACGGTGGGGAGATCCACAAGGACAGACAACCAGACCAGAAATAACTATTCGTATAAACACAATTATCCACTCCGAGCGGTAATCAAAGGTGTTTAGGCGCCACCGACACGGCACACGTACCGTTATACTAGAGCGGTCGTCAGGTCGTCGTCGGTTTAAGGATATAATGGAGTTTAATGGTAAAAGAAAAATTTATTAAATAATCTTCTGTAGAATACAGTTAAACCTTAGTGTATCAGCAATCGGTGAAATAAGCCCTAAATAAAGTTTGGGTTTATTTTATGGTAGTTTCTAGAATGTAAAGAGTAATCTTCCGAATCAAATTTACGGTCAACTCATTGTGGGAGACAACTTGAATGTAATTCTTCAGCGCTATAAACAAACCGAAACTAACGATGTAAAACTGTTGACCCACATAGAACAAAAGGTATATAAATCTGGCTTGAAACAATAAAAAAAGGTTTTATTTCATTGATGACGATCATTGATATTGGACACTGGTTTCAACTTGATAGATTTACGTCTCCGACCTTGATCTGACATAGGCTTAAGTTACAGTTTTATTGTGAAACGCAATGTGACTTAAAAGTATTATTTTGTCTTTGATCGAATATAAAAATTAAGTCTTATGAAGCGGAACTTCTTGGGAAAGGCATTAGAACTACTCGGTTTTGTAATATTAGATTCACGTAAACTGGATTTGATCAATGTTACACCGACTTCGTGATACTTTTTGTAATTTTAATATTTGCTGACATGTACTGTGATTTGTTGGCGATAAAATAAGAAATCTTAAAGAAGAAAACAAGTACAGTTGATTAAGAATTGCTTATTCTTCTCTCGTCGTATTTGTCATGGTTTCGCAACGAGGTCTTACCTGTCTTTCACGACTGACTTGTCTATAAAAGTAATGAATGCATAAATAGTTTATTTATAGATTTATTGTGGTAAAAATTCCATTGTTAGAAATATGGTGTATTCGTGCCAGGGTTTGTGTGTTTTAAATTTTACTCCTATTGAACAATATAAAAAAAGTTATTATTTTATTGAAAACTAAGTCCTCCCCCTATATTTTGATTGGATCGGAAAATTTACTTACTATAACTATAGTTAAGGTAAATATATTTATTTCTATTATGTTATTCTAGAAATGTTATTTAATTCTGATTTAGCATTAAAGCTATTCTTACATCGATACATATAATAAAAATGTAACTGGTCGCTGTCTGTGCATTTAAGATATATGAGAAAATATATAATTGGGACCTTTATCAACACATATAGCACCCAAAACGATGATTGTTAGAATTTTGTGTTTGTCTGTGTGTTTGTGCACGCTAATTTCAGAATCGGCTTATCCGGTTTGGATGTGGTTTTAACTAATATATTGTGGCAAGCTTAACTTAACATTTAGTGTTGGTTTCATGTCCATCGGTTCATAAATAAAAAAGTTATGTTAATTTAAAGAATCACGTTGAACATGTAGTTACTATTCCACGCTGTCGAATTCGGAGCACAGCTAGTCAGAAATAAAGTTCTTTTAAATAAAAATACAAAACGGAGATCATGATGTCGTCCTCAATATCTATTAAAATAATAATAAAATAATCCATTTCTCTTTTTGAAAAATAATTTGTTTCCTTTTTTTATTAAACATGAAATTAATTTTGCGTCACGTTAGTGGTATGATTACACGATATTAGTTTATATATTGTTTACCTTTTGTGCTGGCGATATCACATCGACCTTCACGCTTTGGAGTAATCGCGATCCTCGCAGTGCGCGGACGCAGTCTGACCTGGTAATTTTGTTATTATATTTTACAACAGAAGTCATACACATATAAAATTTATTTTAATGCTTTTGTGAATAAAAAAATATACTAAAAATTGTTGACTGTCCAATAAAGTCATACAATTAAATTGAACATTCCAAATATTGGACAAGTGATACAAACTGTAGCAAGTTGTATATGTCACAGCTGGACGTGGGTATCTTCTCGCCGCTATTGGTAATAGCAGTTTGGTAAAAAAAGAATATCAGATTTGGTTGTGAAAATATTGTCCAAATATTTCTTTTAAAACTACTTAAGTAATATTAAAATTCCTATTTCCCAAAATTGTTTATGCGTGTTTGTTTAGTCGTTCTAGGTCATTCAGTGAAGTGGTCCTGTCAGATTATAATTTTAGATTTTATCGCACAGAAATACGAATATTATCCATTAAAACGTTTTATAAATCGATTAATTATCACAACGCAATAAGCAAATGGTACTGTGTAACCACCGGTTTTGTTTTAATCTCTCATAGGGAAGTTACTCATTTTTAGATCGTATTGATAAAATTCACATGCAAACTTTTCGTGTTGCATAAATACTGGTCAATGACCGGGTATTCACGTAAGCTTTCTGTATTGCTTCCGCTGAGTGAAAATCAAAACAGACTGATTTCGAACGATGTCGTTATCGCCCAATCGGGGCCAGTCTAGTTCTTCAACTTTCTACAACTGCATGTCGGTGGCGACATCTTAACTTTAGCTAGCTACAGACACTTTTAGTGTTATTACCTTGTTTTTATTACTAGATGTTAATAATTTGGCACATTAAAATGATATTAAATATGGTGAATAATTATCTCATGATAAATGATACTTATTTTTCTCATATCAAGATTCACAACCATTAATCGATATCCCGAATGTAACTAACGAGCAGCACAAACAGTGAATGTTGAAAGTGCCTCTGTTGCGCCACACGTGTGGGATGCGTCGGCGCCGCGCCGCCGTCGACTCCGATGTATTTGTATGGACTTAAGGGTCTTATTCATTTCGCGTTAAGCAATTTGGTGAATGCATAATGTTTACCGATTCATTCATGCGATTGAGAAACCTCAAGTTCAATTTAACTAAGCGTCATAAATTTGTCAATTGTTTGTCAATATTTTTTATTTGTGAAGTAGTTTTGCGGTCGCTTTTTAAGTAAACGTCTCTGTTTATATCGTTTCGTATTTGATAAACGATAACTTTTAAGCAATTTGACTTATGCGGTCAAAGTTGCTCACTTTATCGAACACACATCTTTTTAAAACCGTGACTAAAAATGCCATGGGTGATTCGGTGAGTCATCGAAGAGAAGTTAGCCATTTTAAATGTCTCTTCAGCTAGGCTGATAAACTGATATCATCTCACTCTTACTTGTTCGTTTTAGATGCTGCTATCACCTTCTAACACAAATCGTACATCAGCATTTGCTGCTCGCCCACGTCGCGACGACATGTGTTAATTTAATTATTTCTACCTACTTTACATCACTTGTAAACTCAACTGTGCTTGTGAGATGTATGTAGTTATCTATCGAGTGTATGTATATTAAATATTAATGTATTATTTAAGATTTACCAATCTTATCAAACAAAAGATATGAAGTCCTCACGCTTGGTAAACGTTTTATTAGTTAGTTACTGCTTAAAAAATCCCCCGCGTAGAAACAAAAAAAAAATGATAAAAAAAGGTCGGGGACGCTGTAAATTTAAATATAACAAATGTTTACGTAAAAACAGTTTAACAATATTCAAGATTTATTAAATGACTAGTACAAAAAAAAAAAAACATCGGTTACAAAATATATGATCTTATGGATCTTTGGTTTTTGTAGTAGATAATATTTAGAGTCGTATTTTCAACATAATATTTTTTCTTCATAATGAAAATGTTTTCATAATTATACAAATTTGAGTTCACTGCAGTTTTAAAATTGATTAATTACCGTCCTGAAATTTTTTATTAATGTATTGTTAATATTAATAATTAAATAATTAATGTACAATGTAATAATAACGGAGAAAAAACGAGCAATATATTACACGGTGAAATGAAATTTTTAAGTTATATTACGTGATGTAAAATTTTGAAACTAAGATTCTTGTAAAATAGAACCCTTTAAAAATGTTTACATTTCTAATAAACAAAACTAGTCATCATCACTCTAACAGTTAAGTTGTTAACTTTACTGTCGAGGTGTTTTGATCGTTATAAGGTCATGTAGTTGCTAATTATGTATATTTACGCGATAATTATTTTAATCATTGATATTCAATGCTAAACGCTCGTATAAGGTAATATTTAAGAGATTTTGTTTGTTAGTCCGTTATAAAACTCATTGCTAATTTAATCGTAAGTATATATATTATAAAACACATTTTATATATGAAATTACAAAGTTTACTTAAAGTTTATTAATAGAATAAATCAATCTAGCAAAGTAGATGGAAGTTTAGTAGTCGGTTGCATTGGACTTGAGCCAGAATGTATTTACAAATTTTTTATTACAATTGTTTAAAATATCAACAATGTTCATTGTTTGAAATTTTCGAGATAAGTTTTATATTTAATCGTAAAATAATTTTAAAGTTTTTTTATAAAATTCAGTGTAATAACCCGCATTATTACGAGTATTATCGACCTCTCCTGCATTTTGTTTAACGGTGCGTTTCATTGAATTTTGTGAGAACGCCGGCTAACCCCTTTTTACAATGCTTAACCCAATAATAACTATGATATATTATTCTTGTATTTCTAAATTATTACATTTTTTACTGTGCTTACTAAAATTAAATAATATTTAATGTACTTATTAAGAACAAGAATGTACCAAATGTTAATATTTTGTTGTTATTAAAAATATTATTTACACATGTGTGTTTTATGTTGAAGATCAATCTCCTATATGATCACCAACACATAAGCATCTCATGACACTGTGTATGTACAATCTTTACGTTTTATACACTTAAGAGCCCCTGGCAAAAAACGGTTTTTCGCTATCATCAATAAATTGCGCTACCACTTTGCCTTGTCTCATATAAAATTTGAAGCAGCCTGTAACATCCCACTGCTGGGCCTTCTTTCTCCATCCAAGTCAACGCTTACCCACCATGCGGCTCTTCTGAGGATTGGCGGATATATTCCCAAATATTATATAAATATTTGTACACATACAGTCCTGAGTGGGAATTGAACCCGCAATCACCATTGTGTGAGCGCCGACACGGAAAACGCACCAGTAACGCGAGATAATTGACTTGCGAAGAGTTCAAGCGAAAACATGGACAAAAGTCCGGAAGACAACTAAAGATTAACTAAGGGTTGAAGTTTAAATCTGAATCGGAATATGAAGAATCTATAAAGAGTTTCCTCCCAAATATATAATACTTATCAAAAAGCCAGACTCCTATTGTAATAGAGAACTAAATACTTGTATAGTTTTTAATATTTAATTTAACCGGTACGATATGTAATTGAAGAGGTAAACAACGCACGACATAATATTATGTGTGATGATGATGATGCCTTGACTTGCTGACTCTAGAATCATAACCACATGGCTGCTAACAGAAACGTTGACTGGAATTCACGAGAGATGACATAAGTGTCACCGATCTCTGAACGGAACTATAAAAAAACCAAACAAAATCGAAAAGGATGACACTACGAGGCGGATTCTCGCTTAAGCCAGAATTGATAATCGCCAAGATGTCAAACATTTTAATTTCTAATGATAATATACTTACAACAAAAAAATTAGCAAAACAACATGATTTAAAATTTGTACTATTTTAGTACTATGACGAGACGCTTCGAACATTTTTTAGTGATCTTTTTTCGCAAGTCGACTGAGAGTTGCAAGAATTAAATTTTAAATGATTTTTTTTTAAATTTAATATTATTTATTATAATATTATTAGTATTTTATCTATAAACTACTACTTTAGACACATGCCTTAACATTGTATAGTTAAGGAAAGAACAAAATTTGTCAATCTGTGTTATAGTTTAAGATACACTTCAGCCTATAGCAGTCCACTCCTGGACATAGGCCTCTCCAAGTTCGCGCCAGACATCCTGGTTTTCCGCAATCCTCATCCAGCCTACACCGGCAATCTTACGTAGATTGTCGGTCCAACGGGCCAGAGGACGTCCCACACCGCGTTTGCCAAGACGCGGTCTCCACTCCAGGACCCGTCGACTCCAACGGCCATCGGTCTTTCGACAGTCGACACAGATGACCAACCCACTGCCACTTTAACTTGCAAATTCTGTGGGCTATGTCAGCTACTTTCGTTCTCTCGCGGATAGTCTCATTTCTAATCCTATCTTTGAGAGAAACCCCAAGCATAGCCCGTTCTATTGCACGTTGAGCGACTTTAAATTTGTGGACCAGTCACTTCGTCAGTGTCCACGTCTCGGCTCCGTAGTTAACACAGGC
Source organism: Melitaea cinxia (assembly GCF_905220565.1). Lineage (NCBI taxonomy): Eukaryota > Metazoa > Arthropoda > Insecta > Lepidoptera > Nymphalidae > Melitaea > Melitaea cinxia. The sequence goes on from NC_059404.1 coordinate 9,799,104, forward strand.
AGGACGCATTGCTCGAACACTTTTGTCTTCAAGCATTGCGGAATCTTCGGAGAAGTATTTTAAGATAATATAAATCTTATTATAGGTACTATTATCAAACTTCTGGCCGGAATTTTGTGACTAATTATAAAGTCGGCAGTTTCGTTTCCCTCGAAGATAAAATAATTTCTCAAGTTAAAGGAAAGTGAATTTTACATACAGGAGATAGGAGTCAGTATTGTTCGATAACAGTACATGTAGTTATATTTGAATTAATCTAAAAAATTTCATAAGTGATAGATAATTTTAAAACATCTGGAGGAGAGCGCTCTACGAATACATAAATAGAAACTTCCAACATGATGTTGGTAGAATTCACCACACGAAAATTTATACCTATATCATAAGAAAGGAAAGATATGTTTGTGTATATATCGTCTAAATGTATAACGATAAGTTTGTCACCTTTAAAAAGCAACGTTATTTAGTAGTTAAATCAAAATTCTATACAATATTACAGTGAGATCATTAACAATAGTAGTTGCTAGTAAAATGAAAAGAAATATTAATGCTTTTTTTATCGTTTCAGGTACGTTGCAGCTATATCTAAGATAATCATTGTCGTGAGTAATTAAATATAATTATTTATATGAACGGAGGTAATTATAATAAATTTCCTTACTTGATTTCTTTCTCGTTGAAATAACCATTGCGTATTGTATAATAAAGATAATATTTATTATACAATATTTAATTTAATGTTTCCTCTGAATATGAATTTACATCATTAGTCTAAAACAATGCAAGGTGGGGTGTTGTCGTAAAAATTACAAGACGCACAGGATGGGTGCGCCTAATGGCACGTGGCGCCTGCACCAAACCACTCAACCGAAGTGATTTGTGGACAATAGATGAATACTACTTTCAATTTTTTGTAATTCACTGTACGGTAAACTGTGATAAAAAATTACACCTCACGAGACGCTAAATTGTCTGGCGTTTATTGTTAAAGCTTCCGTAAATCTTGTCGTGATGTTTTATATAGTCTATAATTTCCCGCAATGAACAGACTGATACATAAAGAACTTTTCAAACATACAAACAAACGCTTTAATTTCATTATACTAGTAGAGTCTATAGATGTGTTACTAGTAGTATTTTAAAACGCCCATCTATTACGAAAACAACATCTTGACCTAATTTAGTATTTAGAATATTGGCAATGTACATAAAATCTACGCATGTTCCCTTATTATATTTTTAGATAATGTTTGGTAAATTAAGACATCACATAATTTGAAATTAGTTTGTAAATTACTTTCGAGAACAGTAATTACTCGACTGTCGAAAGAGGATTACGTTTTCGTTCTGATTTTATCTTAGAATGACAGATAACAGATGACACCTGAGTATGAATGAACTGCAGTAGTGGCCAACTTTTTTAGCTCTTGAAATAGGGCTGTAATAAATGAATAGACATTTATTTATATAGGTGTTAATTTAATAATTAATCATTAAATAATTAACATATTATTTAAATCATATTGTATTATCTACTAACTGATAGCTATCAATTAAGTTGTTAATTTTATCTTAATTTACCATACTGAGTTTTATAATTAATAAAACTAAGCTATGGTACCATCCATAAATTACGTCACACAACTTTCAAAATTTTTTTACCGCTACCCCATCCTTTTCTTAGATGGTAACATTTATGAGACCCCTTAGACCCCTAGTCTGACGTCACATATTTTGCAACTTTACAAACTTTTCGTAACGCTATTGATACACATTTGATTCACCAGCTTACCCCCAATTCAAGCGTGCGTAAAGAAATTTTAGTTCAAAAAAATACAATCAAATTGAGAACCTCCTCCTTTTTTTGTTAAAAATCATAAGTCCAACATGGCTAATAAATAAAATTATTTTAATATTTATATATTATACATATATTGTATAATATTTTGAAATGTTATATAAAATTTTGGACCTCTTGCCACCCCTTGTCACACAATATCGCACTTGATGGACCTCTTACCCTAATATTTAAATTGATAACTAGATGTATTGATAATTTTTAAATATAAAATCCTTTATAAAATATTAGTAACATCCCTATTCCTATTCAAGTCAATGATGCGAGGTTCCGGCACTTCCGCCGCGCCCATAACATCACGCGTAAACAATTCAGATTTGTACTCAATGCCCTGCGACATCTATTTGCATATAATGTACTAACTAACCAACCGAACAGTATTATTTCACTTACATTTACTACTACTATTAGTAACTGCACAACTTGACTAAAAACATGATTGAGTCGTCTTTTACACAAAAATTATATTTTACTTCTTGTACAAGATGTAGTTAGTTACTAAAGCGATACAATTTTAACAGATTTATCTTTTGGTTATTAATATTTTTTATACGTATACTACAGGGTTTACTGTTAATTTTAAAAACTCACGCTAAATCTAATATATAAAATTCTGTGGTGTTTGTAGTAAAACTCCATCGAAACGGTTTGACCGATTCTCATGAAACTTTGTGTGCATAATTGCATATCGGGTAGGTCTGCGAATCTTCCAACAACTATTTTTCATTCCCCTAAGTTATATGGGGGGGGGGGGGGGGGGGGGGTGATTGAGAAGGTTAATAAAATATATGGCAAATCAACATTTGTGGGGTCAGCTAGTTTTGCTATAAAATTTCCATTGATTTCCTTATTTACCATCAACGTTTGCATTAGAATATACATTTTGTTTACTTGATCAGCAATAATTATTATTTTTATATTGGTATTAGCTTATAGCATGATCATTAACATAATAACAACAACATTCAAATATGCGTCGTTAGATAACACGTTGTTACAGAATGCGTTAAAGAAATAAAGGTTCACTGCTCGTTCCCCGTATGTGATAGCGTGATAATATGTAGCCTATATGTTGACCCGACTTCTTAACAATATTTGTGCCGAATTTGAAGTAAATCCATGCAGTACTTTTTGAGTTTATCCCGGACATACATACAGACAAACAGACAAACAGTCAAAAATTCTAAAAAGTATATTTTTGGCTTCGGTATCGATAGCAGATCACACCCCAAGTACTCTTTAAAAAAATATTCAATGTACAGTATTGACTTTCCTACCGTCTTATTATATGTATAGATTGATTAGTCACCTCCATTAAGTAAACAAATACTTACGGAAAACTAAAAGAAATATTTGTTGAGGATTTTTTTACTTATTAAGTACCTACTTATTTTTTATTTAGGTACATTTATCATATTTTATTTTTAATCATGGTTTTATTGATAACGTGTTAAAATCGAGATAAACTTCTATACTAGATAATTCTTTGAAATTGTATTATTTTGAAACTACATAGGGTCATTGCGCCTGTTCGCGTCCACCGCCCAATTCGCGTCCATTTTACGGATCTGACTTTGAAAAGTCTCGAAATTAAGTATACTAAGACACCAATAAGTCGAAAAATAATAACCGGCTAATACCTCAATGTATAAGAAGCACGTACGCATAGACAAAAGTTCCGTGCGTCCAAACAATCCTGGGTAAAAAAAATAGTTTGTGAGGGCTGTTCAACAAGAGAGCGCGAAGGCACGGAATAATGAGAAGAAAATAGTGGGCAGCGGTTCGTTTGAAGGTGAGTCTTTTATTGTTTTATGTCTATTTTGGATACATAGCTGTTTCTAGGCGTTGGTTATGATAAAAGGAATTATAATAATTATGAATTTGCTTATTTTTTTTATAGTTAACAGTTAAAATAAGGTGGACGCGAACTACTACACCGAATTTATAAAACTTCCACTTTGCGTCCGCAATGGACGCAAACTATACCTAAAGGGATTAATAATAAAACTAAATCGCGTCCATTTTTTAAATTAATTCTATAAGGTTAATACATAAAACTAAAAGTTTAATACCTATTCTACTTTGAATGAAATAAGTAATTTCTTTCTTATTTTTTTTTTCTGTTTAAGATGAGTTCTTTGCAGATAAGAAACAAGAAAGAAAAAAGAACATACACAGAGGAAGATTTGCATGACATCCAAGAGAAGAAGAAATCGTTAAGACAAGTACCTATGCAAAAAATATGCTATTCCAATATTGGACAAAATCAGTGGGTGCAGATCAAAACTTATCTACACAAATAAATAAAATTGGAGTGTCTGTTTGTAATATTAAAGTAACAGCTTTTTACTAAATGTATATTGATTTATACACGGTACATATACCAAAATAAGCAATCTCTTTACTGTATGATGCCCTAATAAGAAGTCAGCTTGAGTATAATGCGGTAGTATGGTTTCCACATGAAGTCAAATACAGTCTCATACTGGAACGTATTCAAAATAAATTCACCAGGTTTCTTTACCATAGGCTTTATGGCGTGTATCCCTTGTATCCCTTGATGTATCCAACATTGTAACAACAAGTTGGAGACTAGGAGAGTTTGTTTGAGTTTGTCAAAATCCAGGGGTACTGCAGTGGATAGGTTTGAGCGTACCCGATAGGTATCATCTACAACGAAGACAGCGACCGAGCTTGTTTGCAGTACCCCACGGCAGAACCGAGCTAGTGCGCAACGGCCCCCTTGCTCGTTCAGTCAGAACGCTGAACTTGGTGGCTGACACACTAGACCTTTTTTTTCGTTCATGGAGTGAATTCACAAAAGTTACTTTGTATATAATATGTTATGAGAAATGAATTTAATATTTCTATATTTATTATTGTTTTGTTTTTAGTATTATGTTAAAGTCAGGTAATTCTTTTTTAATTATAGTTTAACATTTTTTTACTTTTGCTTTTTGTCTCTTTTACTATGTCTAATGAATTGGGTTATGCCTGTAATATTAGAATTTTTGTCTGTCTGTCTGTCTGTTTGCTCCGGCTAATCACTGAAACGACTGGACTGATTTTGACGTTACCATCTAGATAGCTAATGAAATAAGGAGTAAATTAGGCTACTTTTATTTTAGAAATTTATTTATTTTGTAATTCTACGAACAGAACAATATTTTTTTATTATAGTTATAATTATAATTCCACGCGGATGAAGTCGCGAGCACAGCTAGTATCAAATAAAACCAAGTGACGAAGAAGAAAACAGCGGTATTATTAATATTTAATGCGAATGGAGATATGTGTGCACCTCGTATTTTGTTTCCATAATTATTATTAATCAAGGCTGATCTTTGTGGTGCTGTGTGCTTACGGCATCAAAGAATATAAACACCCCCTCTCTTCCTGTGGGTGTCGTAAGAGGCGACTAAGTTCCTCTTACGACATCCACGGGAAGACTAAGGCGACTAACTACCTCGGAACTTAAAAAGCCGACCGATGGCGGGATATCCATCCAACTGCTGGCTTTGAAATACACAGGACAAAGACGGGCAGCAGCGTCTTCGGTACGACAATGCCAGGCCTGCGGTCACCAACCCGTCTGCCCAGCGTGGTGACTATGGGCAAAACACAGGAGTGAACTTGTCGAGGCCTATGTCCAGTAGTCGACTGCGAAAGGCTGCTGTGATTGTAATTGCAGGCTGATCTTTAGCTTGCTTACATTCCTTTAAAATTCACAGAACAGATAATTGTTGAATTTTAAAGGTGGAATTACTATTTACTGACTACATAGGTACCTAATTTGTTTTTTAATTTTAAGTTCTATCAATGTTTAGAAGAATAAATAGGTGTATTATTTTCTTTATAGTGATTTATTAATGTTAATATGTTGATTTTTAAATAACTATAATTCTTCAATAAATAAATTATTAAAATCCAATGTCTCTTTACATTATCATAAAAATATCACCTCTTTATTCCTTTTCTAAGCTGGTGGACGCGAAGTGGTCCAGCGGGTGGACGCAAATTGGATTTTATGGACGCAAACTGGGTAAATCGCCTAATTCTGACGTTTGTATTTAAATAAAATAATAACAAGATGTTTCGAACAAAACTGAAAATTAATCTTTAAATAGACTATATAATGAATACAGTAAATAAATTTTTCATAGAAATTAGTGCGGGGACATTTTTATTTTCTTCTTCAAACTTGCCAACTGCACTAAGTGGACGCGAACAGGCGCAATGACCCTATTAAATTTATTTATTTCACACGTTTCAAAACAGATTTCATCACCGCGGAAAACGCGCTGGCCCATTAAATAGTTTTATTATGAACTCGACGCCATCTTGTATATTTTTGGCTGGAGTTAGCTGTTTATCTGCTGGGACTGCGTCCAAAGAGTAATTAGTAAGCTTAGATTTATTTTCGTCGAACGAATGTACGTTTAGCAGAAAAAACTGAAATACAGGCTTGCGTTGTGTGGAATCAAAAAAAAAAAACATTTTAACAATACTAGTCTTTCAGTCTATGTATCGCTGGGAATGTTCGTACGATTCGAATATAAATAATACTGGGACATTTTGACAACTTGTTGAAATAGCTATTTAAGAAACAAATCGATGTAGAAACATTGTAATTTCGCCTCGTGCTGTAACGGATAGAGGTGAACTGGAGACACTATAACAATTTAATTTTATAGAGTTCATTGACCATTTGTATTTCATACGAGCATTTAGAAAATGTTCCGACTGACACCTGTCATCTGTACCATCTGATTTATTTTACGCTATAGTAGCGACACAAACGAATGTTATTTTTATACAGAAAGTAAAATTATGAATGGCGCTGTTCCTTACTGTTGGCTATAGGTATATTTATTTCATTGGGTTTAGCAATATTCATTTTTTATGGCCTTATAATCTTACTTTCTCTTATCTAAGACTTCGTTTGTATAGAATTCTTGCTAACTACTTATTAAGAAAAGTAAATAATAAAACCATTGTAATGTCTTAAATTCGTTACGTATCGCTTGGCTTGAGCGTGGAGGTGTGAAATTCGTAGAGACAAACAATCTATAACCACTCGCATTTATTTATATAACATTAGCGAATTGTAAACGACGAAACTCAAATGAACTAAAAAGTGATTATTCAATCTAACTAATATTATAATTAATTCTGATATAAAACGTTTTAATGTTTGAATATTTTATCCAGTATATAATTATGCATGTAAGCAGTTATATTACTCAATTTCTGTTTATTTTTATCTTAACACATTATAATTTATATTTAAATTCGTCTTGTTTAAATATTTAAAAGATTTATTTAATTTTTAAATTTTATTCAGTTTAAGTTTACTTTCTCGCTTTAAAATATGTTATATTATAAAACGTTGTGCTAAATGTAAACGTTAAAAGCACTGAATAGCTTGAATTAAAAATTTACAACCGTCTCATATGATGTAACCTACTTTTCGGACGAGGGTCGTAAAACGCACACACATCTCCTTAATAGGTAACGCACGAACTGTCATTTTATTAACAAGTCCATTTACCTGATTTCAAGTTTCGAGTCGGATGTGGGTTGTTCCAGTATAAATTTTTATTTTTTTCGTTTGCCATCTGTTAGTTAATATCATCGGATATAAAACGTATGATTAAATATTTTTTATATTTCTCGTAAAATAATATGTTATTTCTAAAATCGTATTAACTATTTCTTTAATAATATAAATAATAATAAGAGTCAGTTGACTCAATGAGCGCAGCCTAGTCTCGAATTAATATCTTTCAAGACCCTTTCCGAAGCTGTATCCTACGGGTATCTGTCTCAATGCATAGGGGTGAATCTAGGTGGACATGCGACAGGCAGTTTGCGAAGTCTTTTTGGAAGGCTGGCAAAAGTTCTTCGAAGCTATTTGTCGGTCGCCCACAAGATCAGAGCTTATAACGTTCAACTTAACGTACAGCTTAAACGTCTCAAGGCCTACTTTGAAACGAGACGGGACAGCACTATGCATGGTGATGTTGTAGTGTATGACAAAGGTCTAACCCTCCTATCCTTGGCCAAATAAGAGGAATGACAGAAATCGGTTGTATTGAGCATCTCTGACAGGAAGAAAGTATGGATGGAGAAAGAACGGTTTTACAAGGCGCTCCATGCCCTCACGTGGACGGTAAGGCCTTCATGCAGTGGTTGCGATTTGGGAACCTCTTTGGGGAAACTAAAGGTTTTGTCTGTGCAATACTAGATCAGGTGGTTAAGACGAACAACTACCGAAAGCATATCCTGATGGTTGGTATTCCTGACTTCTGTTGAGCCAGTCGTCATCCCGGTGAGTCACTCAGGTATCTGCTTTCGGGTTTTCTCGCGCTTGCTAACCCTGAATACTTGCACATACATAACCAAGCGGCCAATATTCTCCATCTAGAGATTGCCCTCAATACTCACCGATGTCAGTACATGAACGCGACGGAGTCCGGCTGTACTGGGACGTGCCTACAGGCACAGACAGGACGATACTGGCAAACAAGCCTGTTATCGTGGTGATAGACAGGGCACGGTCGAGGGTGTTTTTAATGGGCATTACCATCCCGCATGACAGGAACCTTGAGAAAGCTGAAACAGAAAAAAAAAACGCAAATATCTGCATCTGGTGCACGAGATTGTCGACATGTGGGATGGGAGATCCACTGAAATCATCCCTATCGTAATATCTGCTAACGGTTTGATCCCGGTTAGCCTCGCTCATAATCTGCGGCAACTGGGGATCAGGGACGGTTCGCTCGCAGCTAGGATGCAGAAGGCGATGTTACTCGACTCGGGTTTTTCGGCCGGTCTCTCAGCCTTACAGCCTATAGCCCGGCCAAGCCCCCGGCCTTTTTATCTCCTGCCGGGGCGTAATGACCACCCGCTTATATTTTAAATTTATTATATTATTTATATAAGTATTTATTTTTTTATATTATGTATCTATTATATATTAAACAGGTTAAGTGATATTCAATATAATAATGATAATAAATCATTTATTTGCAAGAAATGTAGTTTTACAGATGATACATAGTTACAGAGCATCTCAGTTACCTTTCTAAGAACAAAAGCGTGCCTATTTCCTACTTATTTCATTTCCTGAAAATTAAAAAGTCATTTATGCAATAATTTTTATTTATTTATTAATTATTTTTAAGTTCATAACTTAAATATGTCAAGGATATTAAGTCAGTCGTAATTTATTTTTGTCAAATGGTGTGAGGTGACTTGCTTTTAACGAACTATATTTTGTTTATTGTGTTCATTAATCGATCTATTATTAATAGATTTAGTTTAATTTAGTTTAAACTCTAAAACCTCTTATGTATTTTTTTCCAATTAAGATAATGTCCATAATAAACTATATTCCAACGTCAACCAATCAACTAACGAAGCAACTTAATTGCTTAATTATTTTGTCACTAAGGACAAAACTATTTGTGTTGTCCTTCGTCCATCGATATATCTTTTCTTTACAAGAGTATATACTTCTTAAAAATGATCTTTGATATCTATTAAAATTACAATCAATGTTATGTCAACTAATGCTAAAGATAGATATATATATATATATATATATATATATATATATATATATATATATATATATATATATATATATGTATATATATGTGTGTGTGTGTGTGTGTGTTTTTTTAATTTATTTATTATTCAAATATATTGTGATGAAAAAATATTATAAAAAATCAGGTTTGCCTTGGACTCGATTAGTGTGTTAAAGTTTTTTTATGACTTTTGTAGTACCTGAAGCTTAATGAACAGGTAATGCATTATTTATGGAATGATATGCTATGGACAGTAATATAGGAAAAAAAACATTAAATTGATAATATCGTAATTCATTTGCATATTCTAATTTCAATTTATTGTTATCCTTTGCATTTTAAATATGTATAACACTGCAAAAATAATACAATATATGAAAAAGTAAGCTTAAAATAATATATTCTTTTGGACAAAATAAACTGTACGAATTATAGAATAATGTCGTGAAACTTGTATCTTATGCGTATTTCTTATTATATTCTAATTTTATACGTTTGGTAGTTTTAAAATAAATTACAAACCAAGGTTAATTGGTAATGCGAAGTAAATATGTTTTTAAAGTGTTTTATATCGTTAAAGATTAGCGAAATTAATACTCTGATTGATTTAGTCCCGCTGGCTCGCCGTGGGATACGCGCACGAGCATCGACCCCGCGTGCAACTATAAATATACTTAATCTACGCAACGGGAACTCCCTGCCCTGTTATTCGTGTCTTTCAGGCCTAAATTCAGTTTCACTTTCAAATACATTGTCATTATAGTTTTTATTTTTATAATTGTCTCATAATAATAATCTCGCAGTGTATATTAACATTCGCGAGTTACCTATTTTTTATATATTTATTTCCGACCGATATATATTTCCGACTATGAATATTATTATGTTATTGTCATAATAAGTAAGAGATAAATTTCTGCATACACTTTCATAAGTGTGATTGATAATCCAATTTAGTATAATAATAGACTTATGATCCAATTTACATGTCTATCGAAAATAATGTTCGTAACCTTTATTAATTAAAAATATAAAACTAGACCCGTAATAATATTGTGTATTTCCTGTTATATCTTTTATCAACAATTTGTGTTAAATCATCTTTATGTACAATTTTAAATCAAGTTTTGTTAAAAATATTTCCATTTCAGGTTAATAAATACCGCTTGCTTCCTTATCAATTTTTTTTATCGTCCTATGTTTCACGAATTGTACAAATGTTTGAATTATTTATTATAACTGTTACAGTTTGTTTCGGTTAAGTTCAATGCCATCTTTTAATTGGTGATAGCAATTGAATCAGTTCCACTTGCAACAAATTAATGTTCATTAAGAGACAATCGTGTGATACGTTTGTGTGTCTTACGAAATATCTGTATTTCGGACTGTTGTTTGTCTGACTAGACTGAGATTTGTCTAGATCTCACTGCCTTCTAGTAAAATAAACATTAAGAACTGTTCTATTCTGTACCGTGACATCAGTTCTAATATGTTGGTGATATTATCTCCACCTGATGACACGTTACTTTATGTGACTATTAAGAAATAGGTCTAACTAAATGTCCTTTGCGGTTTTATCGGCGTTGACATTTACCGCTACTGTTTCGCTACTATAAATTGTAGGATGTTTTATAGATAACAAAGGCTACTTGAATAATGAAAATCTGTGACGAATTATTGAAATTGTTTTGTATTTAATCGCTTATAAAGTAAGTTATTTCCTTACTGGTCATGTGAGATATTCAGGAAAAACGAATTGTTGTAGACATTACTACAATTCAGTTTCATACATTTATTTCAATACTACATTATTTTTAGAAATTATCAAAATTGTCTTTATGTTTACATACATCATTTAAAATCTGCTGCACTAAATCGAATCCGGGTTACTACTGGAAAATTTGGTGTAGATTTCATCTTGCTACATCTCTAGAAGTGGAGCTATTATTCTCTAAACAATCATAGTCAAATTATTTTGAAGTCTTTCTGTGCATTTACAACTAATCGTATCAAGTAAGTAAGTATCAGCCAATGTAAAATTTCAGTAACTACTTTACTTTATACGTGCGTAATAGCTACGCAGACTGAGTCGAATGTATCAGCTACTTTATAATATAAGTATAGATTAAGAAAAACCGTATGATAACAATCACATTTAGTGCAGTGTTCCTTTAAGCGGAACTCGGTCGTCCCTGCTAACTTTCCCGGCACTAGGTCAGTTCTGCGCGTCTCACTTAACGGTACAATCAGGTTGTTGGCGTCCGCTGCCACGTAACAATTTGTGATTGCAGTTTTGAAACGTTTATTGTCGCGATACGGTATTAGCCCAACGGAGGAAATTCAACTTTAAATCCTCTTCACTTAAATACATAATGGAATAATTCGATTTGTTGTCTTCGCAAATTTTGCCTTGAACTTGCGATCAGTGATACGCTGGCGTAGTTGCATCTTGTGAAATGTTCGGATATACTAAAAGATAGTATTTTTTTTTTAAATCGTTTTCTGAATATTATACGTTTTCGTAACTGTGTGTGTGTAGTGGCAACGTCTATGATTATATTAAATCCATTATCGTACGTAGTGATTACATCATTTAATTTTATCACATATAATTTAAAAATAACTTTTCACTGATAGTTCTAATTATTTACATATTTAAGGAGGTAGTTTCATATTTTTGTAATACAAGTGTTGTGCAAAAGTAACATAGTTCTAATTTTTGATAGATATACATTTATAGGGTGACCAACATTGCTTAGTCCTCATAGAGTTGTTTTCATAATAACGTTTACGCCAAATCGTCGTGATGACATCATATTATGAATATATTAATCATATCTTTCATCATCATATATTTAATCAATTATATTTTTTTAATTTTAAAAGGCTAGAAAAAGTCAATTCTTTGATAAATTTTTTGTGTCCTTCGTTACCACTATTTTGCTTTAATTTACCAAAGGCCTTGTTTTGTTGTCAAAAGATACTCAGAGAAAACAAAAACGGTAGGTATATTGATGATATATAAATTTGATATTTTCCTTTTAAAATATTTTTGTTCCTTTTCAAATATATTTTAGTGTCATTCATAAATATATCTATACGGACGTTTCCAAGGTAATTTTAATTGGTCAACTCTTTTAAAGGTTCATAGTCAGGACATGTATTTGCTACCGAAACCCTTTGCCACAAAATTTATTTAAGGTATACGAATCTAAGAAGTGTGCATGTAAAAGCACCTGATATAGATATCCTGTACGAATCCTTTAAATATATAGGTATATTATATTATTATTTTTTTGTTAAGAATATAGGTTTTAAAACAGAAAGTTTTGATTTCTAGTAGCAGAGTAGTTATACATAAGCACTTTCTAATTTTCTACATATTTACCTAATTTTTTTAAAATAAACATAAGATGTCGAAAGGCAATATTTTACGTATTATAAATTACTAGCGACCCGCTCCGGCTTCGCACGGGTATAAAATATAATTATAGCCTATGTCATTCACTGTAAAAATGATTAAAATCGATCCAGTAGTTTTGATTTATTCATTACTGCCCGTGGCCCGCACGCGTTAACTTAGAGTAAAAGCCGGCTGGAACCGCCGCAAACGCTACGTACCGCGATTTTTAAATCTGTAATATCTTCGAAAATATTCATTTAAATCATATGCTCTAAAAGGCCATATAGATCTATATTAAATAAAAAACATATTTAAGGTATTTAATTGGATAAGGATTAATGCTGTATTGGTTAAAATCGCTTCGAAAATTAGCCATTATTTGTCGTAAAAAGTAAATGACAAAAAAATGTTATTGTGGGATATCCATAAGAGATAGGTATATACCATCGCGGAGTTTTCTGTAGACCTTTTCAATGTGTACAATACTTAGTACATTATTTTGATAAATCTCGTAGGGTTCAGCCTGCGTTTGCAATTTAAGCGAAAAAAAATTATTATTTACGACATAACATTAGAAAACTCAAAAATAACAGTATTTCTCCACTATTTAATGGATGTTATTATACATATAAACCTTCCTTTTGAATTAATCTATCTATTTAAAAAAACCGCATCAAAATCCGTTGCGTAGTTTTAAAGATCTAAGCGTACATACATGTGCAGGGACAGAGAAAGCGACTTTGTTTTATACTATGTAGTGATGAGTTGACTTTCGCTTCTATCATAAATTATTACTATAAAATTTATCTTATCGGTGAATTTAATTTCCTTCAGGGTACAATAATGCTAATTTCTTATTGTCTCACGTAATGTTTATAGACACGAGTTCATGACCTGAACACTGAACACTGAACCCTTATTATTTGTACTTATTATTAGACAAAATAAATTAGATTTATTAACTACAATATTTAAGATAAAATATTATAAGAGTTTTTCCTTCAGAGGAATTCTGACTCACGCGAAATAAAAACTATTATGCTTAGTATATCACCCAAAAGAAACATATATGTATGTTGGTTAAATTTATACACATTGAAGGGAAACAAACGAAAAGTAAAAACCAAAGAATTTAAACGAAACAAGATATAAAAATATAAACATAAAAATTAAATTTTTAATTTTTTTTAAGTAAATAATTTTTAATCCATTCTGTAATCAGTACTGTGTGGCTACGGTACTAAAGAATATAGCCACCCCCTCTCTTCCCGTGGGTGTCGTAAGAGGCGATTAAGGGATAACACAGTTCCGCTACCACCTTGGAACTTAAAAAGCCGACCGTCGGCGGGATCACCATCCAACTGCTGGCTTTGAAATACACAGGCCGAAGTCAGGCAGCAGCGTTTTCGGTGCGACAAAGCCAGTACTGCGGTCCATGAGTTCACGTTATTTTTGGCGTAAACTTGTGGAGACCTATGTCCAACAGTGGACTGTATAGGCTGTTATGATGAATCAATTCTTGGATTTATCATGATTCCAATTTTAGTCGCCTTAAAAAATATCCTATTAAATTGTCAAAATTGTTAATATTGTCACAACGACGTTTAATAATTTACCTGCCATTCTGTTTATTTTTGAGGTTTATGTAGTATGAAAATAAAATAAAAAAATTTTTGCAGTAATTTACAATGCATGCATTTATAATCAACTAAAAGTAGGTACATTTGTTTGAAAATAAATAGTTTTAATAATATACGTACTTACTTGTATCTCCATGGTTTTGACAAATAAGTATATTTTAGTGGTAAAATGGGATTCTGTGTGTAAAATTTTAAAAGTTCAGACCTCAGTCCTATAACTCTAAATTCAATGAGAAGCAATCAAAACCAATTAAGTTTATATAAAAGTATTAATTAGTTAATTAAAAAATTGAACAGATGTTTAGTTTCTGTTTCGTAAATGATTACACAATCTCTAATTAAACCACATAAATTACAGGATAGTTTATTTAATAGCGTAGGTCTGGATAAACCGTATTACCGTGGCGAAATATTCCCGGAATCTGTTCGTAACTTGATGTCGCGTTACCGGGAATGTAGCCATAAATTTAGTGACCTAAACATAAGACTAAATGAAACGGCGTATTGTAGAATGAATTACAAACAAGTAATATATTTATAAAAAAAAATCATTTACTACTGTATGTACTTACATCTATTTTTATATTGCGCATTAAATTGAAAATAATTAAATTTAATTAACGAATTATATTTCAAAACACACACGAACACACACACACACACACACACACACATACACACATCAGCCTATCGCAGTCCACTGCTGGACATAGGCCTCAACAAGTTCGCGCCAAAAATGGCGTGCTGCCCGTCTTCAGCCTGTTTATTTCAAAGCCAGCGGTTGGATGGTTATCCCGCCATCGGTCGATTTTTTAAGTTCCAATAGGTGGTAGTGGAACTGTTTTATCCCTTAGTCGCCTCTTACGACACCCACGGGAAGAGAGGGGGTGGCTTATATTCTACGCACGATGGTCTGTTCTTACGGTAAGCAACTTAATGCTAGTGTTATAGGTATCAACCAACTGTTATAATTGAATATTTTTGATAAATACATTAATAAATACAAATATCACACCCAGACTCAGGCAGGAATCGAACCCACAACCCGCAGACCAGAAAGCAAAAACAGCGCCATCGGGCTAGTCAAACTGTGTTAACATCAACTACAGCTGCAAAGTATAAAAATGTACCTATTTAAAACGAAGTGGATTAATAAAAATTATTTTATTAACGATTGATTTTTAATTTTATATCCGAGGTGCAGATTTATCTGCAATTTTAATGAATAGTGTAGAAGTATAAATTTAAATTTTACTATTAGTTTTTTAGTTATAATTTTTTTATATATATTTTACCGTTGCAGTGATTAAATTAACCTGTTTCGCTTTATTAACTCAATGAAATCGACTATTTATAGATTGAATTTAAATTATTTTATCCTTGTTTTGTTCTTCTTTTGTTGTCATTTTCCTTCCTCATATAATATGTTAATTATTTATTATGTAGTTGGTTGAGAATATGTATACGAAAATTGGCAGAAAAAACGCCGCGTTGGCGCAGCGGTCACAGCCATGGATTGTATCTGTTGCGCTGGCGGTTGCGGGGTCGATCCCCGCACATGACAAACATTTGTATTGGCCATACAGGTGTTTGCCGTGGTCTGGGTGTTTGTGCAGTCTTAGTGTGTCTTCCCGACGTGCCTTGGAGAGCACGCTAAGCCGTCGGTAACGGTTGTTATCATGTACACCTGATAGCGATCATTACTCATAGTAGGGAATATATCTATCAACCCGCATTGGAGCAGCGTGGTGGATTAAGCTCTTATCCTTCTCCTACATGGGTAAAGAGGCCTATGCCCAGTTGTGGGATATTCTAGGCTGAAGCGATACGAAAACTAATCGTTTGTTCAATTTTATTTCAAAAAATTTTGGGGTTTTTATTTCTTTATATTTACATTTAAATATTGTTGTGTATAAATATGAAGTTAAGAGAAACACTGTTTTCAAAAGTATCTTTGATTACATTTGTTTCTTTTATTATGTTATAGATATAGATAAGTTGAAACATTAACTACTAATATAGACATAAAACTTTAAATAAAGATAAAAATAAGCTTTTTATCTTGTAAAATGACGTTATAATTTTATTTTAAAAGTTTTAAAGGAAAAGTTTATTTTAATATTTTTAGAGCATTTGAAATAATAGCTTATTTTTAAAACGTTTTTTTTCTTTAATTTATTCTCTTAAAGATATAAAAAATACAAACTTAAACAAGACTTATTAAGTATTTTGTCATAGTTGACAGTCTGGCCTCGTATTTGTACGTAATGGCTATATCTACAAAGTGATCCTACATATGACATAATCTATAGATTATAATGTATTTTGCCCTGAAAATAATGCGCAGCTTATTGTAATAGAGGGTCTGGAGGCGAGCAGGGTTGTTAAGACAAAGATCAAAATGCTACTTTATGAGCTTGTGGCTTAATTTTCAGTTAACTTTAATGTTTGCGTCATCAACGCATTCGAAATAGTTATATCTATTAGTTTATTAAGTTTAACGAGTATATTATGTGAGTTATTTGTTTCAATATTTTCTAGAATATATTAAAAATATATTACATTTAAAATTAAATTTTTGACGTACGGATCAAAAATAATGTATCGTAAAATAATGAGAAAATGTGTTTCTTAAATGATGAATATATCGTTTGTTTATCTTACAATGTGACTGTCGATCTATTCATGTACTAATGTCAAATTGTGAAATGAAACTGACTTAAAATATAATACAGGTGCATCGGAAAATACGTTTTGTCATATTGATCCATAGTAGATACATGTAACTAGCATCCACAAATTGTATACTATAAAGTCTTAGTAATGTACTGTAATGAAGGTATGTTTATTCAGCTGCCATAATTTGTCAGAGTGTGACACACAATAGGTCATACATCGTGTGAAATATAGCCTTTTGCGGCTTCGAACCGTTACTCGGTATCAACGTATCATTACTTGAAAGATTATTTTCATTGTAATACTCGAAATCCTATCTGCATTCAATTGTAGATAAATCATAAATTAGTTCATCTAATGTTCAATTGAACAAAGTTTAATATTTAAAATTTATTACGATGTCAAAATTTTAATGTTGCCCTTCGTTTAAATCATGATCGTTAAAAATAGTACTTGGCTTAAAAGCCCTTGAGTATAAATAGCTCTTATACTGGAGCAAAGAGCACTTGTCTTTGTAATTACCAATACTGTTTTTGGTCTACGGACCGAGCTTTTGACTTCCTCTCCCATTGCTATCTTCTTTTGTCGATATCTACAAACGCTTAATGTTTATCTGTATCTAAACATGTGTTCTTTACGAACAAAGAACTTAAGTATCTTTGTCCTTATAAAGGTATGGGACGTCTGCGCCTCCTACACCTTACGTGTACTGTTTAAAACTCCATATTTGTTGTGATGGGCGTTCCGACAACAAAACGTCGAATCGGCTAACTTTGTTAAAAGTAGGTATTAATGACTAGGTTTCGCTGCCACGTAGGCGATTGATTCACCTTCAATATTAAAATTATTGTATGTGGGCGGTAAGTACTTATTTCTGAGTGGGACTTGAGGATGAACGAATGTGTGCTATGATTCCGTAATGACACCAATATGATGTAGGAAGTAGAGTAAATGTTTTCTAAGTTTATGAAATAGTGTACATTTAATAATTCGACGTGTTAAAAATTGGTATTAAGGTTTATACGACCGAGGTAATAAAGTCATAACCTAAAACGATTTCAGTCATTATATCAATGAAATATAGTTTATTTATTTTTAATGGTATTAAGAGTAATTTTAAATGTCAATCAATTATCGAATCATACCGTAAATCTTTTAATAATTTTCCATTTCGTGCTATGAAACACATAAAATTATTAGGATAACATATTTATGACTTAATCGAAATAACATAATGTTATTCCCATGACCGATGACGAATTTAAAAAATAATATTAAAGTGCCAATCATAGCAGCCTTTGACCTTTCTTGTCTCGTGGACAACTGAGAATAATCAATTATTATGTACTAAGCCCGTGGGAGGTCTTATTACGTCCTATTACTAATGAAAATGCCCTTAAAACTAATGACACGGAACCAGTTTTACTACATTCTAGACGGAAGGTTAATTTTCAAAAATAAATAAATAGTAAACTATAAAAAAAATATTATGTTTACCTTAGACTAGTAGTCATATCCAAATTTATCAAACTTTTTTGTTTTCTCCTAACCAAAATTTCGAAAGTGAAAATTATTTGTATCACATCACTGCTTCTGTAATATGGATTCGATGTAAAATGTGAACAATTTTACTAGAGGGGAAAAATCTTTTTATCATAAGTAAATTCTATTTATTGTAAATTCTTTTAATTTTGTGTGAAAACCCTATTTACTAAATATTTATGTTGTACGTGGCAGTCGCCATTTTTCAGTAATTTATTTATTAATTAGTAAGTCACGACTTCATGTGGTTTCAGGGATTCAGTAAATAAATAATTTAATTTATATAATCATAAATAAATGACAACTCATCGATACGACTTACCTTGTTAAAGTAGAAAACTGTCATTGGCGTCTTTTGCTCTCGTATAGCCCTTTAAACATTTTACTTTGCTTCCTGTATTCATAATTCTATTACACAAAATACGTGTACAGGAATTATTTAATTACTATAGATATGTCTAGTCTGAGGATAAAAGTGAAAGTTGAATAAAAGTACATTTCAAATATTGTTAATTAATAAATAATCATTTAATAATTATCATTTCGCTATTGCAAATTATCAATAATAAATGAATGTAACTGTTGCCGTGCTTAACCGTTTAAAGGTAGCCATCATCAGACTTCTACTGATTTTGAGTTATAAGAAAATGTACCATTACTTAAACACCTGAAAGTTATTAAGATTTTAATTGTTTTGCTCGTGTTTGTTACAAGCTAATAACACTGCACCCATATTTACTGTTTAACATCAAAATGCATATTATGACAATATGTAATAATACTAACGACGGAAATATTCAAGTTGTTCCGTTGTTCGTCATCTTGCCGTTGATGATCTTCGTAAATGATGTAATGTTTCTAACTTAATCTTCGTGTGGCCATCGATTGAGGCATATTTACAGAGAATACAAAGGAATTTATGTATGACAAATCGCTATATTTGTATAATAGTGATGTATCTACATCTTAATTTTTATGGATATGAAGTCAGCTAAACTTAAAAAGTTATTAGTTTGTCATACACAATATAACTTATGAAGGTTGTTGCGTGTTGTTAAACATTTGTCATTTTAAAAGCACCGTTGAATTTTGATGCTTGACAGACGTTGATACAAATCATATTTTGTCACCGTACCGCTCGCTTGTAGTAATGGTAGAGATAGGCTTAAACACATATCAACACAGAATCTTAACCTGAAATAATGTACTTAATAAAAACTTAAACATAAATCTCAAATCAAAAACATACTTGATATATACATAAAACGCTGAATGAAGTTGTAATTTAAGTTTTTTTTTTTTTTTTTTTTGAAATACTTAAAAATATTGCTTGGATCTATGCATCGTCTATAAAAAGTTAGGAGCTTTATTTTTTCTCTGAATACAAAAGTTTAAACATGAAATTTCATTATTAATATGCTATATTTTAGTTATACTTCGAGTATTTACAATATTCATCATCGTATCTGAAATATTAGTAATCCATATCTATACAAAAATCTGAGGAATATTTATTCTCGATCTTTACAATAAGAAAAGATTAAAAAAATTGACGGTTAAATTTATTTTAGATTTACAAAAAATATAATTAATTCCAAATTCCACTTAAAAAAAAGCGAAAAAAGGACATTTTAATTAATATACAATAATTGTACACATTTGTAAATTTTTTAAATTAATTTCATTTGTAATACTCGTAATTAAATAAACGAAAACAAGATTCTATAAAAATGTCCTGTAAACGTATTTAAGTGGCAGAAAATATTTCTGCCAAGGATACTGTTTATATTAACATAATCTAAATTCGCAAGTAAACGCTTGGTAAATGAATTCAGCTAGCATTTAATGAACACGACAAAATGGGTTCCAAGATGTGCCTGCTTGAATTATAATAATGACCGGGATGTTAGCCAACGTCATAAGTGTAATGTACGCTCGTTTTAATGCCAATATAAATACTATTATAATAATATATGCTAAATATATTTCAAATGCTTAAATTATTTTCTCCAATTTGAAATACACCTCAGTTTTTAAGTAGATTCATAAAACAAAGCGAATTCAAAATCCTTAGTTTAAATCACTATTATAATTTTAAATTCGATTTCAAAATTTATTTTTGCAATAAACCTATTGTTTATTAGGTTCATAATATAAGTTGAAAACTTTACGCTGTACTCTAAAGGCCCCAAGCGAAAAAATTAAAATGTCTGGAAACAAAATAAAAGAAAAAACAAGAGAAAGCACCAAAAAGACAATACTACTAAAATCTGTGTCCGGAAATGGTAATATTTTTAACATAACTTTTATATATATGATACATAAAATTTAATTTGTATCTAAAATGTACTTATATTATATAATTTCTTGAAACCAATCACACGTGTGATTAATATGGAATTGAATCGATCGAGTGCGCACATCTCAGCTTTTCTTAGCGATGAATCATTGTTCAATATTTTTTAAAGAATCGTTTACAAAAAACAAAAAATACTTATAGTTTAAAATGTATTAATAAATCATTATTTTTGTAAAAATGTACGTGTATGTATACGTATACTTTTAATAGTAAGTAATGTTGTACTAACAAAAACCCCACGTATACTAATACATGGAAGTATGTTCTCGTATTCATGTACTTATTAAAATATAATAAATATGAGTAATGAAATATAATGATGGTTAAGTTAAATATTTTTATTGGTTTACATTAATTTCAAACTAAAGTATGTTATAAAATGGAGATTAAGGCAATTCGCTGAAATTGAGTTTTGATTTCAGCAAAGGTCAGAAAAATCTAATTTAAAAACACAACTTGATACCTATGTCGTAAAATAATTTATTTTAATTATTGTTATTTACCTCTTTACTTACGATTTTAAATTTTATTTATTTTTCATTGTATGCAGAGTTCTCTAAGCAATGTTGATGAATCATCGAGCCGACTGTAAAATGCTGTATACTATGATCCATTAAAAACAAAGTGACAAACCAAGTACTTACACGCGTTGTCACAACATCTGCGTAGGTGGATGCTATGAGATAAACATCTGGACTACCTTAGCATATATTAAGTAAGACAAGTCATTATTATGCATTCATCAAAAGCGAAACTGACGTGTCTAAGATAGGCGTTGCTTCTCCTGAGTACTTGTTATTAATGATTAGCTCGACAGCCATATGATTGTTTGGATGTGCCAAATTCTAACAAAGCGTTTTATTGTTCTAGTTTTTAACTTTAACTTGTGAAACGTTTTTATAGGCTAATTCATTATGAAAGGTCGTATCTACAAGTTATTTAATTAAGCAGCGGATATATAAAAATAGCGATGATATGGTTTTGCAATATTTTTACCTTTATCGCTTAAGCAAGATTTAGAGCAGACGTTAAAATGTTAAGTACATAAACTAACTAGAATAATGATGTATTAAAATCACGACAGCCTCATAATATAAACAAATATCGAAACAGCTTGTATTAAAAAATAATGTCGGTCGTTCGGAGCTTGTAAGCGATGTGGCTGCCAGTTCAGTTAAAGTAAACTCGATTTATTTACACGGCAGTTTTACAAGTAAACCATGAAAAATAAATATTAGCCAGCCAATAAATCAGCGAAAATCGCCGGTTTACTCCAGTGATTTTATAGCTATAATAAAAGAACCGTCAACGGACAGTGCTCAAAGAATAAATAGTACAGAACGTGGCCTGCATTCTAAAAACGCCACCCGCTACGTCCGCCTATTATTTTGCCTTCAAATTCGACACATTTAACCACTTCAAACACTTACGTTACATTATTTTATTTCAAAATGCGTGAATTCTGACAAACTCTCTGAAACTATTCGTGCATAAAATCTGAGGTATAAATGAAGATCATTTTATTGGTTGATTATTTACCTAACCAAATACAAAAATGTAACAAATATGTTGTTGTTGTTGTTGAATGCTGTTGTTTTGTTAAAATTCAAATTAATTCAAGTATTCATTTTTTGTTTTATATAATTATAAAAAAGTAAGATTTTTATGATATCGAAGATTTTAAAGCAAATAATTTATTCTCATTCATACCTCCATACGCACTCCGATTCTCTGTTTTCTTCCTATTTAGATAAGTACGATTTAAGAACCAAAACTGCGTGTACTTGCAAACAAACAATAACCTATGTGTACGTAATTATGGTTCAGAATTATCTTATAAAAATATTTTATAATACATAAATATAAATGTATTTTATTTATTTATCAACAGCATGAGCTTGTGTGATTAAAAAAATCTATCAATCTATAGGGCGCCTATTTTGGATACATGACTCATAGTCATTCATAAGTTACGTCATTGAGGACGGAATATGACTTACAATATTTATATTTATATCTTAATAGTTCACTACTTTTATACATACTGTAGGCATATTTTTGACAGATTTAATTTTATTTTTAAATCATGTTGTAACGTAATGGATAACAATACATAAATTTAAGGGCCATCCGCTGACATGTGACGATATTTATTTTTGAGGAGTTTTTATAATATTCAATCTGTTACATATAATAATTATTTATACATAAATATTATTCACTTAATGCAATATGATTCATTTATGTTAATCGTTATTTTGTCGATACTTAGAAGGAGCTGCAATGACTGGTGTTGTGGTAATTAACAACAATTCTTGATTTATCTTTTCAACATTAGTGTGGTGATTCACTTTTCCAAATACTTATAACGTAAAATGTAGTAAGTTGATTTCTTTCAGAGGTATTTAGATGGTGTTTCTCTCGTCTATATTTTCCTAGTCATTGTCAGTGTTCATTTAAGACGTATGCATAATTCATACATAACAACACACCAGTTCTTGACATCGGAGGCAGGAAGTCTCCACTTGTATTGACTGAAAGTGACCGTTCTGTTGAAATAACATGTTCAAATATGCTTATAATAACATTTGTCTAAAATGGTTTATTAAAGTTTATTAATGACTTGCTATTTTTGATTTGCATATGAATATTTAGTACTTTTTTACATTATCTATTTAAATAAAAATATAAAAATCTAACATGCCGACTCCTAAACTCTGCATGACTTCGAATTTTCAACATAAATTTGTATGTAATTCGTTAAAATGTATATTTATGTTTGAATATCGTGATATTTATTATACCTGCTTTACTTTTTACCCGACTGCCAAGGAAGGGTTATGTTTTTCGCGCGTATCTTGTATGTATGTATATTTGTATGTAATATTCTTTACTACCTCATATTTCCAGAACCACTGAACGGATTTACATAATTGAGGTATCGTTAGGTTCGTCTTAGCTGCCCAAGTGTTCTTAGATAGGTGACATTAAAAAAAAATTAAACATGGCGGCTGCGCGAAGCCATTGTAGTTAATAAAAAAAAAATTTTTTCTCGAATACTACAATATGGGTATCAAATTGAAGGGTACAATACAAGGATTTTAAAAAGGTATATCATGATTATTATTACCGTAATACTAATAAAGAAATACAATATTAAAGTTTAAAAAATGTGGACTTTGCTCTTTCGCATGCCTATGCCATGCCAAACTCGCCTCCTAGGCGACGATCAACTTCGGGGTGTAAGCCTTTCTAATAAAATACAATGGTTAAAAAAAAACATACAATTAAAATTACAAATAAAAATTAATAAATGTCACACCAATTTACAATTACATTAATAAAATCAATAACAAATACATAATACCAAATACAAACAAATAATTTTAATAATGATTTCATTATATTAAAACTAATAGTTGTTGACTTAAGCAGTCACCTATTTGCTAAAGGTCAGGCTTACGTTGCTTTGAGCAGAGTGAGATCTTTCTCCGGGCTTGCTATCAGTTCTCTTGACCCTAAAAAATTACTTAATCAACCACATGATGTAAACTGTTTTAATAAATTGAACCGATTACGCAATATGTCTGACTAAAAAGACATAAATAAAATGATAATTTAAAAAAAAAAACAAAAAACCCGCCTGCGTGAAGAACAACTAATAGAAAATCAACTGAAAAAGCTGGAACAAGATAAAAATTCAATATGCACACAAAGTCAGCGAAATAAATAGAATCAATATCAAACATTTTGTGCTGTACATTTAAAATATATTAATACGGTAGTCCTTCGGAACTTTATGCAACGTCGTAGATAATATGCAGTCGGAGGCATGAAATTGAAGGATAAGTCAAATCATTTTCTCTTTGTGCATGTCTCCGACTGCATGTTATCTACGACGTTGCATAAAGTTCCGAAGGACTACCGTATTAATATATTTTAAATGTACAGCACAAAATGTTTGATATTGTTTCTATTTATTTCGCTGACTTTGTGTGCATATTGAATTTTTATCTTGTTCTTAAAGTCCATTTTTAGAAAGTATTAGCAAATTTTAGTAATTTTATAATTTTAAAATAGATGCTTCAACATTATTTAAATGTTAGTCTTAGGTGTTAAGATAAGTGTGATAATATGACTTTAATAGCGTTTAAAATTACCGACACCTGAGGCCCTTTACAGCTGTATTTATGTTTGTAAAGCTTTCTATTTGCGTTTAATGTTCCTATCCTTTACGGCTCTATTCAATTGAATGTACTTTATTATTCCTCTTATAGTTAAATTAAGAAAGTGTTTGAGTGTATATTACGAAAAAATTCTTACTAGGAATGTTATTGACAGTTTGGGTATTTTCTTCTAATTCAAAAGCTTGCCTCTCACATTGATCTTTTGCCTTTTTGATGTATTTATGTACTTTTTATATTTTTATGTTTGAAAAATTGCTGTAAAAATAAACTGAAAACTATTATTTATTGGCTATATAAGGTTATTTTATAAGAAATTGTGCTAATTTTATCGAAAAATAAAAAAGTGTAATTAATATACACAGTTACTAGAAAAGAAAAATATAGTTATACCCTAACATTTTTGGATGAAAGTAGCCAATAAAATTAAAGTCAAAGACAGTTTCTAATACACGGTTATTAGGGCTCCTGTATACCTGATTTAAATAACATTATAATGTAGATTTATTGCCATTTGCGTGATACAAGTCACGCCGGTTGCAAGTCGACACGCAAACTGACCGTAGCGGTGCGTTAACGCGTCACTGCCCGACGTGAGAAAACTCCATCTGTATCCTCATTGTTCTCATGTATACCCTTGTTTTTATTGTTAGGACCCAAATTTGACTTTGCTGTTTCTTTATCATTAACTTCAGTACGAACTTAACGTACTTATCAAGTTACAAAAATCACTTCTAAATGTACTTACTTTAAGTAATTAATATAAAATTTAAATTCAGATTGTTCATTAGTTCTTTTAACATTTAAATCATTTGTCATTTTTTTGACACAAATGCAAACTGCATTTTCTGGTATGTGAACTAATATATTTTGCTCATTTCTGCTCCAATTGTCGCTGTCTTATTTAATTAACGCACCATCCTATTCACTTCACTGTCTAAACAACACCTCCGCTCGCAACAAAGCAAGCATTACGTCCTGTAAACGATGCTAATGAATTACAAAACAAGTATTAACGTTATTTAATTTTTCCGCAGACAGACGCTAAAACTAAAAGTGAATTTGAAATTGAGTTTCACGCTGCTTCGATACAATAATGTCTAGCTCTATTTGTGTTGAAACGTTCGAGTTACGTGCTTAGAACGACTATGAATATGTTAATATTTATAATTGTTAATTATTTGTTATTGGTTTGTTAGATCAAGTCTTGGAAATAAAAATATTAAAATTCGCATAACGGATACTTCATTTCTGTCGTATAGTGGATTATATTTTACATTTTTTACTAAAATTAAACTAATGATGTGCATAAAATTTGCAATGAATTTAAATTTTTTACATTTAACTTAATTAATATCTTTGCCTTATTAGTCCTTAACTAAATGGTATTAAATCATCAGTATCATGTACCCAAGTTTTAATCCTCTGAATAAACTAAAGTGATTCTTATGTGATTTAAATTTGTTCTTTAAACGAATAATATTAAAGAAGTAACTAACATTAACTCAATTTCTGTATTTTACATTCCCACTAATCATTTATATTTGAAATAATAATAGATCATCATAAAACCTAAATTAAACTACTATCACTATTCTCTGATCTACAAGGTTAGAATTACTAACACAGAGAACGACGCTGCGGTTATTGTAATTCAAGTAATCAGAAAATTAAAGTATGCCGATTGTGGTTTTAAACTTGTTTGTAGTTAAAACAACAATATAATTCCCAGCCGCTCTGTTTTGTATCATTTATGATAATCACTTTGTAGGTGTGATCTATTCCTGATATTTTATGAGAACAAATTTGGTTTTTATAACAAAAAAATCGAAACTAGCTATTGTATTATATCTCATTTTGGGTTTAACATAGTTTTGTGATGGTGGAGAAAAATATTGAAATCTGTCAGCAATTTATAAAGTTATTTTTATTAGAAACACTTATATTTTCAAATTTAAATACGTATAGATTATATTTGTCTTACATTGACTCCCGTACGAATTATAACTTTTACTGTTAGCACTACCGCTAGTTTGTAAACTAGATACCGGTGAAGATAATTGATTTTCTCAGGGTCTTGCAAAGTGGTTGACGCTGGAAATGTTACGCTGTAACATGGTAACTGGCTTTGCTTATGAAGATAGGTCGTATTAGATTGTATGTTAATATTGCGTATATATATACCATATATATTGATCCAGTTTGTTTGCTAGAATGCATTAATCATAGTACATACGCAACGTTTTCTAGGGTCGGGTTATACTGTCAATTTCTGAAGCAGAATGAAAACTTTTAGGTGCATGGATGAAAATCAGTTTTTCACTGGGTTGTTTCGAATAGTATTAGGTGTTGATTTTTAACTTAAATTAATTATGTACATTTAATATTATTAGGTATCTTCAGCTAGAAGCGTCCTGGTTGACCTGTGGCTTTTATTAAAAAGTTCAAATTTAAGCCACCGAAATTAGAACAATTAAAACAATTGGGATAGTAGGTTGAACAGATCTTTTGTTGTTTTTGTTTTGCAGTTCCGTTTTCTTTTCAAATGTTTTTAAAACCAATGTATTGTTTGGTCTTGTACAAGCGTTTCAACACCCGTCACCGCTGTGTCCGCTGTGACAAGTTTCCACAGGTTTTTTAAACGACTCGCTCTTTTCAACCTTGTGACTTTAAATAGAATTATTTAGAATTATTAAATACTTAATATATATATTTTTGTTTTTAATTTAAGAAAAGTACTCTAAAATATAAATATGGTTTTTGGTTTGATTTGAATTGTAATTCACTGTTCCCTTGGTGTGAGTAACTCCGTATGTACATGTATATTTATATTGTCAAAACCATAGATTAAAACAAAAAGGGCTATTTTTTTGTTTTAATCTAAGGTCAAAACCATCTAAAGGCTACGATAACCGCCTACCATCAGGTTTGCCGTTGCCTTGTCTCCGACATCTATCTTGTTTGTCGACCTAGTAAATCAAACAATAACTTTTCAATCTCCTTGCAATATTTTGGCAAAAATAAAATCATGAACGCACACTTGAAATAAAATTTATGTAGACTTAAATATTTTTGTCAAGTTAGAAGTTTCAATTAAACAAGTATTTATAATCCACGGTCGATCACGGAGTCTCGCAGTGGTTTAATGGCTTGTTTATTCACTTACTGACCTTATATGGTGTGAAAGCTCCGCTACATTGTCGCCGGTCCACGCTGACCTTAATATGGACGTACCGACGAGTCCTATGGCCTTTGGTCGTCTATCATATAAAAAATGCTTCATTACCATCTAAATCAGATTATTTTGGATTTGTATGCAAGTATCCTGTTCTTGTATAATGTAAAATAATATATTTTTGTTAAAAATATAGCTATCTTTTATATATCCCATCCCAGGTCTACATTAAATCCTTTAAGCCTGTCATACTATTTTACTTTAAAATGTGTAACAATACGGCTATTTCATTTGACTGCGGTTCGGTTGTGAAAAACAATAAGTTTTTTTTTTCGTTTTGTATGTGTAGTACGTTTTTGTAAATAACAGGTTTTTAAAACACACAGTTGTCACAAGTTATAGAAGTTTTGTAAGTGTGACGTCATTAGAAATCTAACATTTTATGTACTTACGTAACCTCGGACGATAATGACAACGAATATTATAACGGCCTACGTCATACTTTTAATCGTACAGGCTCTGAGTTTTTTATATATTTACGAAACAACAGATTTAAATAAATGGCTCTCGTTTTTTTCTGTTAGTCCTGGTGAAAGGTTTTACAGCCTAATTTAGTTCTAGATAGTGAATCACAATCTATACACAATCCTAAATATTAGATGGACTTACATTTAACTATGTAAATCTATCACCATAATAATCTAATTGTAAAAGTATTTTTATAACTGTTTCAATATATCGAAAATATCTTTATAGAAGTAGACATAGAAACAATACCGAATTCTCAAACATGTATACAATATTATTTTATTAATTATAATTAATTTTACACTACCACCGATTTGGAGTGTAGGTTCGGCTTAGACTAATCGGCATCAAATTTAATACTTACTTCTTTTAAAAATCCATCAAGATATTAGTCAACTGTTATAAACTGAGTCATATAAATATCCAGCATACAATCTACCGCCTGTACACCTACACATTACAAAAGGATAGGTAGTATTCCATAATTGGTTTAAACGGTTAAGCTATTTCTATTTTAAATTTCCGATGGTGACACAAATTTTATTTAAAAACAAAAAATTTATCGAGAACTGAGTACGTATTTAAGTAGGTATATACGCTACAGAGTTGATCAGCACTCGTGAATATACATAAGGACTCGACATACTTTTTATTCAAGCGATGTAGCAAAACATATGGTCGTACAATTGTGTACTCCGGATATTACCTAATGATTTATCACGTTTATGTGAATAAGGAAGATATTATTTAACCTGCGCTATTGATAAAGAGAGAAATCAAAGTAATTAAAACTGGTACTAAATTATAGCGCAACATTGATAAAATTAAAATAATGCAAATTTTGAACTTTATAAATATTACATTTCGCAAAGGTCATAATATCACTGATTATTATACCGATTAACAAACCCCGCGTAAAGAAATAAAACTAAGTATATCTAATTTATTAAATATATCATTATTTAATCTGCAAGCGTTCAGGTGCAAAATGTATTTATAGTTTAAAATGTATAAATAATATTCTCGATGTTTACTTATATCGGATTTTATTTACATAGATCGTGAACTTAGAACTTACGACATCAAAGCATCGAAGGTGGCGGCACCGCTCTGTCATTATCGACACTACATTACATCCATCAATAATGTTATACCGATTGAATGATGTCATAGCCGTTTATTATACAACCATGTGGATTTAATAAAATTTAATATGCATCTAAACGCAATTAGCCATTAATTGTTAAAGTTAAGCTCGAGCGTATTTTATTATCGATGGCGTGAAATTTTGGTTGTTTTCCAAAAGATCTCGTAGACAATTTGTGACAGAACATTAACTTTTATTTTCCCCTAGTATATGTGTTCGGGAGAACGTCTTAAATTATAATCATTGATATGTCATCTTAAATCTCTAAAATTTATAGCAAGTTGCGTGTTTTATTGATAATACATTTTCTTCTTTACAGAAATAGCAAAAGTACGAGCGAGTTTATTCCAAATAAATGGAGTCAAGAAGGAACCGCTTGTTCTACCAGAGCCAGAAGGCATGGTCACCACACTGACAGAAAAAGTATATGTACCAGTTAAAGAACATCCAGATGTGAGTATTGAATCTATTATCTATACCTACTGTTCAGTGAGCGAATTGATAATAATATATTAGAAATGTTTTTATTGTTATGTCATTAACGTGATTTTTTCCAACTTATCAGTTAAAATATTGACACAGTGGTATTTATTTATATAGTATTAAATCAATAATCTACAGAATCTGCGATAAAATCCGAAAATGTTCATTTTAATGTTTCTTGAAGCTTACTACAATATATTAATGGAAAACGTATCGAAATCGGATAAGCAGTTTCTGAAATTAGTGTACAAAAACTTATTATATTTACATTTTTATTATTATATGTACTGATTGACGAAGCATAAGTAAAATCTATATCAATTAAAACTATAATTAAAACCGGGTGTTTATCGTAGAGTTTATATTGCATACAAAATTACAAATACCAAAAGCATGTCGGCAAAATGAGGACGATAATTGATTGTTATTAGTTAAACAATTTGTACAATAATCTACAGAATTGCATGTATGGTTAAGGTGATATATATCCTATTTAGGCATAAGGTAAAACCAAACAAACGATCATTAGCGCAGCCAACCTGTAGCAATTATCACTGCACTGGCCGTACTTTAATATTTATGTCGTAGATGAGAGACATATAAAGAACTTAACTGGAACAACCCGGAAGATATATAAAATGACTATAAATTATAATACGTAATGAATAGTATCTAATGAATGAAACTCAAGCCTTGAAATAATAATGAAACAATCTCAACATTAGTGATGCGTGCAGTAGATCTTGTTCACGACAAAAACTAATAAAACTCTGACAACTCTTAGCGTTGTCACACCCAGACCATTTAAAGCTATCTGACAATTGTAGAGACATATTCCAGCTGTTATGCTATAAGGGTTTGGTTCATTACGACACAGATTGAAATAAGTGTCACAGGTTGTAAGTTTTATTGCATCGGGGGACAAAATGAACGAGTGTTAGTCATATAAATAGAAAGACAAGGTTGGCAGCTTGCTACATTTGGTGACTTATGTCAGGGCGATCTCGTGTTTCGTGTAACTCACGCACTCGACCGGGGCCCGCAACCTCAATGAAACCGCCCATTCATTGGAACAAGCGGTTTTAGATTCGTTTGCAAACGAATCGTCTTAAACTACTCCCGTTTATATTGAGTTGAATGAACTGAATGATTCACTACTATTTAAAAAAGATATATATTAAACAATATTTTATAACTACAAATACGATGTACTCTTATCGTTAATTAGAATTCTATTTTGATTCATAGTAGGTTGTACTGGAAGTAATATAGTAACATTCGAATAATGATATAAGAAATAATACCATAACCTGTTTATAAATTTGTAATATTAATTCCTAGTTCTTGTAACATTAGTTAGTAATACAATTTACGACGGTGTCATTATCATTAAAAATAGGTAACTAATTATTTTTAAAGTCAAACAAATAGCTATTTCTTCATATTAATTAATGCTAAAATTGTTTCAATATTGATGTATGATTCAACGTACTGTCAAGATTTTATCGGCTGTGATCTTGTTAGCGAGCGATTGTTGGCGCCATCCTACTCCTAGTCTGTTTCCTAATAAGGCAATGCAGGTTTGAGCCTTTCTGATTTGATTATCTTCGATCTATTTTTAAAATAGGATAAAAAAATTATATGAAATAAATACATCCACTTAATTTTATTTTACATTAAGTTACGGTTTCTTTATAATTACGAGTATATCTATTAGAATTTTATTTCGGAACAAAAACATTGCCTAAAATTACAAATAAATGTAGTGATTTATGTACTTTGTTTATTGGTGGTCGAATAAATTATTTTACAATATTACACATATTTACAATAAAAATCATAAAAACCATAATTACTATCTTTACAGATAAAATTACAGTAATGAACGATTGTATATGGTGTAAATCGTTTTTCGTATACGTAATGTTTCATTCACAATCTGTGTATCGTAATTATCTTAAGATTTAGATTTTCATAAATCTTAAGATTAATTATTTTCTGTAAACTATCGATTTGCGATCAATAGGTTAAGTTTCAGAGATACGTGTTATTAATGGTCGCCCTAACGACGTGTTTATCATTTGTTTTATATAAAACAAGACTGGCCATTTTAGGTTAATGTATTTTGCTACATTAAAGCTATTGTTTATATTTATTATACATTTTACGTCTTATATTTTGAGAATCTTGAACATCGCATGGCCATGACTAATGCTCCATAATATGACAGTAACGATGTTAGCATATTTTAAACTATTGTTAATATTTCACCATCTTTAGTATTTGTTACTTTAAATATTTAAACATGCATTATTAAATGGAGTCGAAGTTATAACATCGTTTAATATTGTCGTCTTTTTTCAAAATTCGAATATTCAGTTACATACGAAACAATTCTACGAGTATCTTATGGTGAACGCCTCTAACGCGTTCGTTCGCATGTAGGCCATCCTAAATTTGTCTTAATGACTTGTTTGTACTCGCGGTTTCTCTCGCATGGATGTTCTAATGGTCGCTCTTCCGCCCAATATATCTTATTTATGATGCATAGTGTTGAAATAGCACGAAAAACCTATTCAGTACAACCATTAGCGATGCATTATTAAAATATTTAGTTAAGTAAGTTTGCATATAACATCAAACAAAAATTCAAATGAAAGAGAATTATATACCAACAAATCAAAGCTAATCTTCTAATTCATACTTGATCCGTTGAATAAGCTAGACGCTACTGTTGTGAGTGTTGTGACACTGACAGCTGAAATAAGCATGCAAACGTGTGCCGTTCATTAACACTTAATAAAAGAATAAACCCATGAGTTCAATACAGAAGCGATACATCATCGTGACGGTAAGATGGCGCTATGTAGACAGACAGTCATGTCTACATTTGCCTTAATAGAAATAAGTACATATTATGGAACACAATTCCGCATAGACATGAATTATATTATACTAGACATTCTTTATGCGAATAGAAAACGAGCTCAATCATATCAACTAGTTTAGACGTCGCAGCCACTGAACTTGTTGCACAGGTTTCCCTTGTTAGTGCTCCTTGAGATGTGACTATGATAGGTTTGATGAATGTCTTCTCCTTTTCCTGTAGTTCCTTATTCTACTTTATCTTTCACAAATTTTACTATACTTTGAGTTTAGTTCACACAGATCTTAAAACTTAAGTTTATTGTTGTAGAAATATGCGCGAAAGTTTGGAAGGACGGATACGTAGAACGTTTTCACGCAAACTTTTTTGTAATATTGTCAATGAACTTACTATTTGGTAGAATAAATGAATTAATTACAGACGTTGTAGTTCGTAAATTTAAGCAGAATCGTTATTATCATTTCCCAACCTTTTATTCCTAATTTTACATGACACGTCTACTGTCAAAGGAATTCCAATAAAATATTTTTGAGTAAGCATTGTTAATGAGACCCAATGCCCATATTTTATGTTTCTAATATCAATAATTTAGACTCGACGATGGCAAATCATTTACTCAGTCATTCATTCAGTCAGTAAGTTATTATATAACTTTAGATAAGCATGCTGGATTTGTTGTAAATGATATCATAAAATCGTGATCAAAAGGTCACAAACGCTAGATATAATGCAATGGTGCTCAACTGTTTAAAACCGACATCGATCAATGTCCCGTTTCACGTCCTTATAGGGTTGCGTTATTAAATCTCACCATACTGGTGAGGTCCGTTACGAACTTTTTGTTGAGCATCGCAAGATCTTCACCGGTGTTCTTAGTGGTTGTCATTTAGTCACAGACACTTACAGATGTTTTAAAAACATCACCATTAACATCGGAACATACATTAAAATAACAGGATAGTGCTTATTTAGACGATAACAGTTTAAACTATTAGTGTTCAAATTGAACTATAATTTAAAAGCTAACTTTATGTGTACCTATGCTTTGTATAGGTACTTTATTTTGATGTCTTTTGCTTTCTACTGAAGAAGAAGTTTCAAAACTATAATCGACACGCTGTACGTCATTAAATAAAAATAAAATACATTTATCACCAGAATACAAATAAGATTGAAAAAGCGCAAAAAAACAAAAGGACGGGTTCTTACGTATTGTATACAAGAAGCTAAGACAGATGACACTCATAAAACCTGCTTCGGAAATCGATAATCATGTTTCATAAAATACCTATCTATAAACATATAAATAAAGTAAACTAAGTAGTAGTACTACTATTAAAAACGTTTTTTAATACACTGACATTTTCGTGGGTGAAATACCCGCGTTTTCTCACCGTAACGTCAGTTCCTTGTCCAATAAATATGTTTAAATAAACATATTCATTCAATGAAAAGAAATTTTTAAAATTAGAACAGTAGATCACGTTTATCATCATTAAAGCGTTCAAACAAATATAATTTATTAAAATATTAGAGTAAATGAGATAAAATAAATTTAATTTTTGAAATAATTTAATTACCGTATTTTAGCTCAAAAATGAAATGAAATTTATTTTATCATTTAAACAGATTTTAAATGACTCGCACACAAATTTAAATAGATTTAAAATGTTTCGTAATGTGATAAGTTTATAAAATATGCAAAATATAGTATAGAATTTCCTTAATGGTAAACTAAGAAAGTGTTTACTATTTTAGTAGTGAAATAAAATGATCTTTGCCAAATGGAACGTAGCGTTCGTGTATGTGTATAGGCAGTGTGTGCTTTATCATTCAAGAGCAACGTCAGTAATAGCCAAATTGTTCCGAAGATAAAACAGTTTAGACGGCGAAGGAAACCTAGAACCAAACAATAATATTTCACGTTTAACATGTAAATAAACATTTCCAATCTATAGCCTAACCAGTTCCTTTTTAAATACAGTGAACTGTGAAAAGAGAACTATTAATATACATTTTTTACTTTCAAAAAAAGGTTTTAGTAATCAGTTTTGTTATTTTTTTTATGTGGTTATTTTGCCAGGTATTGTTTAAGTTCTCAAATTTTACAATAAAATAATATTGTCTAATGCAGTTCATATTTCGTTTCACATTATACTATACTTTGTTAAATTAGTTACTAGCTCACCGCTGGGCAAAGGCCTTATCCTTAACGAAGAATAATTTAAACTACTCCACTCCACATTACACCACTTACTTAAAAATGCTTGTCAGATGAATATCAACATATTTTCATAAAAGAAATCAGCATATTTCAAAACATACATCCGACAACAGCTAGTCATGTGACTTAGAGGTTTCCGTGGGTGGGTATCTTTTGTTCTTTATCTTTGTTATTTCTTAGAAAAAATAAATTTAATGAACTTTCGTACCGTTTTATATCGGTGTATAGCTACAAATGTTTGCAATAAACGCACACGCGTAGGAGACGCTAATTTCCGTTTCATTTATCACATGGTACATGATCTACTAGACGAAATGGCAAACGTTGAGTCACAGCGGACTATTTTCATAAACTTTGACTAAATTCCGAGATCTAAATACACGTTTTATTTTATATCTTGCGCTTTCGTAAACATTTCGAATTCTTAAAACGTCATAAAACTTAGCATTTTTCTGATGTTTGTGCGATGTTTTTAATTTTAATAAATTCAGTTGTCACACCTTCTGTTTGTAATATATTAAAAATCATACAGTAATTGTAGTTTTAAGTATTTTATTTGATGATCAACACACTTTTGAGAACAAAAATAAGCTTAGCGCGCGTTTCTGTATATTTAATAGTAGTATTATTTATTTATTTATTTTACACTTTATTGTACACCAAACAAATAAAATAGGCAAGCAACATTAGCAATAATTTGTAGAAAAAAAAATGTACAAAAGGCTATAGGTAGTATCTATTATTGAAACTATTCTTATTCAAACTATTGTTGTTCATTTGAACTCAGCCCTTTTACCTGAAGACAATAGTCGAAGAGATTTCGAAAGATGATAAATTCTTTGATGTTTATAATCTTACGTGCAAGACAAGACAGAAATTATAATAAATACATAGACGAGTGTCGATGCTATGTATTTTCTATTTTTATATTTTTAATGAAAACTTTTACATTTTGAAGGTGGTTTCCTCAACCATATTGTAACTTGTACTCTCAATATTAACATTTTATAATGTTATAAATTTAGATTATTAAATTATTATAACAACGGCAGAAAAGGTTATTAATATAAATACATTGTTATAAATGTATATTATTAAAAATGCCGTTTGAAACGCAATATCATATTAAAAAATTATAAATATTGCTTAATCTATTTAGTAAGAAGTTTGAACATGGTTTACATATAAATATTTATCTAAGTACTTGACTAACCAATCGTCGATAAACGACGCATTATTTGTTTGAGGTAGCTGCATACTTTGTTTATCACCGGCACATTTGTCCAGATAAGCAATGCACACAGACGACCGATTAGATTAAGCTGGACAGGTCATGGACCATAATTTTGTAGAAATGTAACTTGATGAAATGTTACCTCAGCCAATGCCCGTTACGTCATCTAAATTAAATAAACGCTATTTGACAGATGACGGTATCCAACGGATAATAGTTTATGATATATTATTGTTTTTCACCATTGAATGCCACTAATATTTATCTCCTATTTCAAGAGAAATAAGAGTTATATCAGCTATCTGTAATTTAAAGTCAGTACTGATAAACCTTTACATTGATACTCTAGAAGATCTAAATATTGTAGGTAAATATGTTTTTTTTTTTTTTTTTTGATAACCAACATTGTGTACAGTGTGTTTAGGTAGAACGCCGGTTTTAAATACCTAATTAACGTTTAAAATCATAACTCTTAAGCGATTAAAGCGCTAACGAGATCCGCGTAGTTAATACGAATACGTAGAATAGGTAAATAAGTGAAAATGAATCGTAAATTACATACAATCAAAACTCATATTTTGTCTTCAACAATTTTGTTTAATACTCAAATTAGTATTTAGATTATTACATTGTACATTTCATAGAACATTAAGCTGTCGCTATTTATTATAGTTATTACTGCTAAGAGTTTTTGTTATTATTTGATACTTCATTTACTTATTTATTACACATCTATTCGAGTTGGAACCAAGGTGCAGTTAAGGCTAAATTATGTATAAGAGATTTACAATATTACGTATTAAGATTTTAGCGTTTTGTCTCATATATTTATGTATTTTATTATTAAATAATACAATTTAAACGAAATGAGATCTACTTTAAAATACATTCCACACGTTCTACGAATATTTTGTTCATCTGCTATACGTTGATCTAGATCTTAGCCCCATACGTACCAAGTTTCATTGTAAGAGTTTAGTATTGTAGTAGTTTTTGCTTTGCGCTATATGTATAGTTTTTGTTTGCGTTGTATATGCGTTAATCATTAGTTCAAAACATTTGATCAACATTAGTCAGAGCGTAAGCTAATATGAATAAATCTAGGTTTCTCATTATGTCACTAGTATTGTAGTTGTTAATTAAACACGACAACAACAAAAAAATCTTATTTCAGTAAGGGCCTGTTTCACCATTTGTGGCTAGAGTTTGTCCTGCAAATAAGTTATGATTAAACTTTAATAGCAGGAGGTTGAATAGGCCATTAGGACCTGTTTTACCTTAATTAATAAACTACAACTTTGAGATTCAATTTTGTGAAAAGAAATATCTTAGGATCAGTAGAATACGATGGTGAAAAATAATTTAACCCATTAAAACTATCTTTTGGATATCGTCATCCGTCATATAGCGTTTTCAACAACTGGTGAAACTGGCGCTTAGTGTAAAATCTCAATAGTTAGACACTAGACCGTGTTTAATTTATTTACATAGTCTTAGGATTATTCATCTTTGCGCTATTTACAACAACTTGATAAAGTTAACTTGATGATTTTCTATAGCCAGCGACTATCCGTTATAAACAGTATTTCTAATGCGATAAGAATTTGTATAATTTCGCATGCTTTTACTATTATTTTTGACGTTTGCTAGTAAAGGATCTTTGAGGATCGTCAACAATATGTTATCTGGAAATGAGGCTTTTTCAGTAAAACTTTCATTTGTTCCATTTAGCCAGATCTATGTTCTTAGATATTATGGTATTAGGAATTTGATAGTTGTACGTTCAATGACACAAACAACACCCAAGTATAATAATATTTTAGTTAGAATATATTTGTGAATTGTACTAGAACTGTACTAGTCTTATGTATATTTAAAACAAAAATGCATCTAAACCCTTTTTCTCATTTTTTTTTTAATGTTGTCAACCTAACACAGTCCCAGGCTTTGACATTTTATGACCGGAATTTTTTTTTATATTTATCTAGCCAATAATCATACCATATTTATTTTTGAAAATGTCTAAGTGACCTAAGTAGGAACATTTATGTAGTTAAAATGTCTAAGAAACGGATCATTTTATCTTGATTCTGTACCGTTCTCGCACGGGTCAACGGTGAGAGGTCAATCGTATGCCTGTGTGCACTCGAGCGATGCATCTTAGGCCATGTTTCTCTGCACCTTTATGTTGATTCTGTTTTACTTATTCATCGTTTGAGTATGTAGTGTATAAATATACTGAAAATGACAATAAACTTTTAGATACATCTATGTAGATATGTAATCAAAATTTTACATTACAGTTAAATTCAATTAACTATAAGAGTTCCAAAAAACTAAATTCCAATTAATACAACCATGTCATGTGTGGAATTTGAATTAAAAAATAGTAATTCCATTTTTCATTCATAAATTTTTGAGATAACGATCTTTAAGGAATTTAAATAAAAATTCTTTTTCCCTAGACACTCGAAATGATCATATATCAGTGACGTACCTACATAAATTGAAGTATCTACGTTCTATCCGTACGTGTGGTAAACGAAATCAATCTCCGTTTATACGATTCCACTTACATGACTTTATCTACAAATACGTAACAAACATTAACTCATACCATCTGGCCCATAATCTTTAGATAAGTAATATGTCGTAAGACGGCTATAAAAACACTGTTTCGTGAAATTAAAACTCTATTTATGTCAATACCTACTGCGAGGCGTTTTGAAACGACTCAAGTCAAAGAATATAAAAGGATTTTTTTAAATTTTTATTTGCTGACAATTACGTATGCGCTGGTCGTAATTTATAAGAAACTACACGTTTTTAGCGCAGCCAAAATATAAAAGATATTTGGTTTAGATTGTGAAGTCAGAGTGCATTAATTCAGACGAATAATTTCAATTGAAACAAATAAGGAGTACAATTTATAGCTATATCGTTGTTATGCATATTTCTAAATTCGTATGGATCTGGGTGCAAAGGGCTAGTGGTGACAATAGAATACATAACACTTAACTAAAAGGTTTTATTGTAAATTAAAATATCATAATTTTAATTTTCTTAATTTGATGAAGTATCGAATTCTAAAGCAACCGTGAAGGGAAATATCGTAAGAAAACTTATATATCTTAATAATATTCTAAGAAGTAACCATCCCCTTAAATTGTAGTAGTATCGCGTAGTGGACTATCGTCTAACTTTTGTAGTAAGTAGAGGAGGCGTTTGTTCACCAATTATGACATTTACAGTAAGTTTGTAGCGGTAGAGTGCAGTATTTTGACCAGTGTTAACGACGAAATGTGTGGTATCG
Source organism: Melitaea cinxia (assembly GCF_905220565.1). Lineage (NCBI taxonomy): Eukaryota > Metazoa > Arthropoda > Insecta > Lepidoptera > Nymphalidae > Melitaea > Melitaea cinxia. Next base: position 9,839,352 of record NC_059404.1, read on the forward strand.
ACATAAAGCGAGTACAGTTAACCTATTTAAAAATATATTAACAATTAGTGGATATGGACAGTAATATTCCTATTAACTAGACAGATTTTCTATCGTAAGGCTAAGAATAACATTTAAATTCAAAATATATCCTATTTAAAGAAGAATTTACGATTAGTTTCGAACCGCAATTTTACAAATAAATCTCGTGAATTCTACGACGAAATTTTGGATTTTATTGAGAAGTACCAGCAACATACACTCAGCTGTAGCTGAAAATAATACCTATATTAAATTCATACTATATGCATAAATCTGTACTTTAGTCCGCGGTAGACTAGTTTTGATGAAAAATTAAGTGGACTTAAATTTTTGATTTTGCAGAAACGTTTAATTTAAAGCATGTTGCGTTTGTGATAATAGTAATACACTATGTATACATTTTATAAGTTCGTTCAGTAGTACTAAACTAGGTCAGTAATTAGGTTAGCAAATTCAGACGCCGGACATCACACGTTTCATTTAATACTAACGCCAAATGTTCGTTCGTGTGAATGAACAATATTGGTGCCAAAGAAACAACCAAAGACGCAAGTCCGCCACTATTTTTTTTACACCATGTTCAATGTGGTTTATTTTTAGTACGTTTGTTTATTTCACTACGGCGGGCGTTTCGAAATAAATGACAATAAGCTATTGACGTAGTTTGAAACCGGGGTCTTAATCTGTCATTGCTGTTTAAAAACAAGATCGTAAAATCATTTCGTAAAACGTGGTTTTTGAAAACACTATTTTTTTATATCTTAATAGAATTAGGTTGTTTGTTATCGAACTTTATATAAACAGTGTTGCAGAACGATAAATTTAATCTTATTATTATAACGTTAATAACGTGTCTGTTTTAATCATTCGACAAGTTAATCAGTACTTAAGTCCTTTAATCATTACGTTTACGTATTACGTACTATATATTGTTTATTAATGATCGTCAAAGCAACCTGTCATAGACGCGTTTATTAGTTTGCTTACATGATTGTGATAACTTAAATATTAATTTAAAAAGGTAACTCATGTATGTGCATTCTAAAGTAGTATATAAATGCAATATGTACCTTTATATTGCGCATAAATAAATAAATTAAAATAAACATTTGCAGACCCACCTAGTTTAAACAATTACGCATATTATTGATATCTTTAACCACGGATAAATATAATTGTTAAACGATTATAATATGTTGACATATTTTATTATAAAAATCAGCTATAAATATTAATTCCTAATGATGATTTTATGTTGCTGATATATAACCAGAATGCTTGTTATTTTTTTGTTTTTTTTTTGTTTCTTAACTAGACTAGACATCAAAAATTTTGACATATACCAGACACATTTTTATGTATAAAAACACAGAAACAGCAGTTGCCTCTTACTATATTTATGCAAACTTGGCGCACATGGGTATACCACTCGCCAAGATGACTTGAAACGTATACCTATACTTATTACAATATTATAGTCATTCTAACCTTTTCATTGTACTATTATCTCAAAACATTATCCGCCTTGCATCATTTACGTAGATTCATAGACGACAGCAGTCTTTAATAGTTATCGGCTCAAGATCTTTCTATCCATTTATTCTTACAACGATCGCCCGCGGCATCTCCCAGTATAAAGCACGCCCTAACCAATATGTATACTTCAACAATCATCTCACAAAACATACAGATATATGCCAATAAGTATCTTATTACATAGCGTTAATAATCAAAATAGAATTACCGATATGGATATTGTCGTGACAAATAGTAGCACCATTTAGCTTAGGAATTAACCTCTTCAATCAATTGCAGTATTGATTCGTAATACACCTGCATTCATCAAATAATTACAATGACTGGCAACCAGTATCGGTCTATAGTTCATATACGCTTTGAAAAACAAAACATTTGATTTAGATATAAGGACAGGGACAGAGGTCATTGTAATGTTATTTAGAAAATAAAACAACATAAGCTGCTAACATAGTTGTATCACTAATATAAATACGAAATAATCCATTATAAATATATTACGTATTCTCAAATAACACGAAATAAACTAACATCTTTATTATATGTTTATGAAATAAAGCGAACAGTACAGATTACTTAAATGATATCTTTATTAGTTGATACGTACTAACTTTTACAGTTCCTTGCATATTTTGTTTGTAGGATGGTTTTAATCGAAATCGAATGTATGTTTGTAAAACATAATGTAATGTAAATAAGAGTATAAATCATGCTGCGGTTGGTAGTTATTACAACATTTTATAAATCTGAGTTGTTTTGTTTTCGAAACGTTTTCGTATATCCACGATTATAACTTTGCAGAAGATCCAATCTGAGAAATGAAAACAGTCCCGAGTAAGTGCATCGCATACGTTTTATGAAGTTAATAATAGCTGAAAAAACAGGAATGCTTTTGAGCCGTTCTTTAAACAATCACATCGTTGTTGATATGATGAACCGTATAAAATTATAATATTAGACTGGATGTTAGTGAGACCTCGGCAATAATAGCGGAAATTAAAGTGGCGTTTCATCAAAGGCGCTTCGAAATGATACTGAAAGTAATAAGTTACTTATAGTCTCAAATACGTACATGATATCCAAATTTCAATATTCCGCTCACATAAAGTATTTTTCAAAAAATTAAATGTACGTTTTTGATTTTATACTTAAATGTAAGCTAGTAATATATACTAATACTATAAAGAGGAAAGTTTTCTTTTCTCTGTTTGTAATATATAAACTCAGAAATGAACTAACCGATTTTCATACTGACTGACATATTTTAATGGGAGTAAAGGAAACCGTTAAATCTTATTGTCCACACGGTCGACGCCGCGGTGGAAAGTTAATAGATTCTATATATAGGTGTTGCTATGTACAATGAATATATTATATATTAAAGGTATTCATTATTCTCAATTAACTTAATAAAAATTTGAATTTCTTCTTTATTAAGCGTTAAGCCCAGCTCCTATATTTAAAAACAATTTATTTTGCTTACGAATCGTTCAATTTCAGACACGACAAGACTATAGTACAGAGATCGTAAAATAAACGAAACAACATTTAAAACTTTTATGTTATCATATGAACTTTATTATAACTAGTTAAAGTAACATTAATAAATCTTCTAAAATAGGTATAACCTGTCTGTAACAATGCTTGCAGCAAGCAGCACGGTGTTTGATGTATCATTAGCTTACAAAACGGCAATTAGGTCAACTGCACATTCCTATTGAATTCTATTATGCTGGTGTTACAGTGTCGTGATAATTTACCTAATATATCCGGTAACTAATAATATAATTCCACGCGTCAATGTCGTTAATTTCGCGGAAAACACGTTGATTTATGGAAAAAAGAATAATTCTTTACGGTATATGCATTTGTCCTTTATTTATAGGTAAAGTATTTTTTAATTGTGCATATTAATGCCTTTATTTGTAATACGAATGATTTTCACGTCGCAGCTTCTTAACTTGTATAATGTACTGACAGTCAAGGATTTCTTTTTTTCTATTTTAAAAATGAATATAGAAAATAAGATAAGGAATTGTCGCAACTTCATTTAGATATAAACATTAAACGCTAATGCTTTTAAAACGAAGATTACGGCTTTAGAAATGCGTTGCTTTACCAAATGTGTAGTTGCAGTGCAATACAGCATGCAGTAGGTACATTGCCCGGAATGCAATTGATGTTTATCGATTAGATGCGCCGACGAGGAGGGCGTTCCCAGAGTACAAGCAGTTATTATTGTTCTTGAGTCTTATAAATGTACAAATCAAAATATTTTATTGTGAGAACGACTGTAAAGTCGGCTACTTTTGAAATTGTCTCTTTGGTTCAACTTTTTGATTCAACATAAGCGGGTCAACTATATACTAAAAAAAACTACAAGTAAACTATGTTGCGATACATTTTTAGTTTTATTACTCTATTATATTTTTTAGATGTAATATAAAAGAAAAATCACATAAAAATTTCTTGAAAACCATATAATTTTATCTATTTCACATCCGATATATTAAAAATATTAACATTATAAAGTTGATTTAGATTGAGCAGACATCCGGACGAATAAACACACGTTAAAATTCGAGGCACGCATTTATAGGCTGAAAATCTAACGTCTTGTAATAAATTTATAGGAAGTGTTTTCTCGATGCGCATGCGACTAATCGTGTTCAACCAACTGCATCGCTGTAATTGTGATTCAGTTATGATCAACTAGGAAGCATTTAGAATGCCTAACCTACATTCTGATGCGACCAGTGTGTTAATTAGGACCAAGCACTCAGTTTTGACCGTGACAACCACAAAGATTTAATTTATAAACCTGCTATGGATTAATATCTTTATCGGTTCGAGTTGAAGACTTCAAAACTGTAGCAAATGCATTTCAAAACTAAAACGTGAACGAAAATACTGTAGAATAGGCAAATGTAGTTGTCATACGGTACACTTTACAAGAATTTTACTATGAAACTACTCGTATATGGGTGTTACTAATGTAACATGAAACGATATGTGTTTGTACATTTTCAAAAATACAGTAATCACTTTTGTCATGAAAATGTTAACGGCTGGTGAGAAAACGAATGTGGGCGTGCGGCCAACTAGCGCGACGCTATTTCAACATGGCTTCGCGTCCGGCTGAGCTTTGTTCGCTCTTGGGAAACTGACTGATCGCCGTTTTAAAGGTTCATAATATCGGAAACACTTTTAAGATAAAAATAATTACGTAAGGAATCTACTAAAAGTAATATCCAAAAGGAACTATAGAATATTTAACAACCAATGATTAATAATTTTGTCAAACAAAAATAAATTAAAAATTGGTGGTGTGTATACAAAGGTAATTTACGACCAGCCAATAAACTAAAAATGAAATTTCAACACTTATTTGCGGGAAATGAGCAAATCATTGGACATTTTAGTTGTGTCACTTGCTATAAAATTATCTAATAACTCTGTTACGAAAACATTGATTTCATCTTAAAGAATCAAAGATATAAAGAACTGAAAGCGTGAAGAAATACATTGATTTTCTTAAACAATAAATGTATTGTATTTACGTAAAGTTTTAGTATTTATTAGCTCACTAGTCAAGATTTAAATCGTTGAACCTCGAAGAATCACGACTGTTTTCTCATACCTATTGTTTTGCTATTTCCGTGTCTCATATTTCTTTCTGTCGTAAGAGAATTCCTAGCTATATTTTTTTTTCTTGTTACCGTAAAAAAATCTAATAAAGAATGTATACCAAACATTAATTTTAACGTTGCTATGTAAAATATTTAAAACTATCCTCAAACAAATTAAAGCACTGACATAGACAATAATTCATAATGACAGATGCGACAAATATGTAATCTTAATTTTTTCTACCATTTATCACTAAACATTTTAGTTATGCTTGAAATTGAATAATTAGAAAACAATATGTGCTTGAAAGATTTGATTTTTTGTAATAAGTGAATTTAAAAATGTATTCTATGAAATCGTTTTGTTTGGCGATGTGCCAATTAGTGCATTTCTTACTTTGTAGACGAAAGAAAGATACCCGTTCACGGTTCATATACGTTGAGCTAGCCAAAGCTTTTTAATGCCCTAGGAAATGAGGTTCTGTCAAATGTTCTACGATTGTATGTAATGTACGCTCGCATTAAACACTATTTGTGTATAATGTTAGTAATTAACCCAGTATTTGCGTATTTAATGCGAACTGAGATCATCACATGGCAGAATTTTCTAATAAAGATTTTTATTTTATCTCGCGATATACCTATCATTTGTATATATTCTAGGTTTTTATTCCAAGTCCAATAGGCATTTCTCTTACGAGTATATAGGAGAAGAAACGTGTGCTCAATTTTTTTGTAGATATCATATATTTTTCTTTTATTACAGTTCAACTTTGTAGGAAGGATTCTTGGACCCAGAGGTATGACTGCGAAACAGTTAGAACAGGAAACTGGATGCAAAATTATGGTCAGAGGCAAAGGCTCGATGAGAGACAAAAAGAAGGTAATGTTTTTTACATATCCATCAAGCTTATTGATTCATTTTAACAAATAGATCTACAAAAAATAAGTAAACATTATTGTATGTTTCATGCAGCGCTGCTTGGAATACATAACAGGTTTTTTACATAGCATTTTTTTTTAAGGATTTGTCAGAATCATGCGTCAACCTTTTCCGTGAAAAGTTGAATATAGATCCTTTAAGGATTTGGTATTTGTATTTTCATTAAAACTTTATATCCTTTTCAAATTAGTAATATTCTTTTAAGCGTTGTTAGTTTTTTCGTAAAATTCTAGCATAACTTACATTTACGAGCGTTTTCTAGACACCTAGACATTCTTGGCACTGATGTCCCTTTTTCTGGTCCAACAATTTCGTTCATATAAATCGGTATAAAATATATTTTAAGTATTACGTGTCCAATGATTTATTATTTGGGCATATTCCAGGAGGATGCAAATAGGGGCAAGCCAAATTGGGAACACCTAGCCGACGACTTGCACGTCCTGCTCACAGTCGAAGATACAGAAAACCGTGCAAAGATAAAGTTGGCCAGAGCCGTAGAAGAGGTCAAACGCCTTTTGATTCCCGTAAGTTTCATTAAAATGTCTGATATTCTACAAATACTTCGAGATTAAAAATAACGAATTTTTCTGATTTCGTGTCGGTCAATGTTGACATGAAGTCTGTAGTATGCGTGCATATCATACACAGGCTTTTGAAGTGCTTACAGTTATTCGTTGCAAAATTGAATACTGAATAGGCTGAGTAGCAGGCAATTTTTATTTTAAAAATCAATATTAATAGTAAACCTTTTAACACATTTCATCAACATAATTAAGCTCTTCATTAATTAATAAGAAAAAATAAAAAGACCAATGTTATCGAATTCCTTTTGCAATACAAGTCAAGTTTCTGATATGTATGATGCTTGACAAACCGTGTAACCTGATATGTGACGTTTGCTGTGGATGGAATCACGCTGATCTACATACATTTAAAAACGGAGTTAATATAACATTTTATTGTTATTTAAACTCCTATTTTTTTCTTGATATGGCTTCTTGAAACAAGCGTAAACGTTTTGTTCACTTGCACGAGCTCTTATGATGTTCGTAAATATGATTTTATGTGGCGCACTATATTTTTTTAAATATATATTTTGTAAATTTTTGCTATAAGAAATCTTTTCAACAATTTCCTTTTCCAGTTTATTTCTTTTGATGAATACCTTAAATAAATGATTGAGATATGATAACCCAAATGTGATTTACTTTACAGCAAGCTGACGGAGAAGATGAGCTGAAAAAACGTCAGTTGATGGAGTTGGCCATTATAAATGGTACATACCGCGACTCTAGCACGAAAGCCGTCGTGCCCGTCAACGGTCAGTGCCTAATAAGTATGGTCGCATTCATGTTTTGTTACTAATCTATTATTAAGACCTAACATAAACCTTGTGTTCATAGTTTATTCTGTCATCCATCACGTTCTAAGAAACATTGTTAATATTTTATTGTGTTTTACGTTTTTGTTGTGTGAACAATAATAATGGTAATTGGGATCACTTGGGCGGTGTATATGTTCGTCTTTTGTACGCTCTTTAATGTAATTCCGATTTTATTCATATTTTTGCTGCGACTCATTAGAATAACACATAGGGAGAACTATTTTCCTATAGTATGCAGATATTCGATATAGTTAAATAGCACAATTTACATATTTACGAAAAAAAAACCAATTGTGTAATATTTCATTAAATCCACTTACAAAAGGGGTCAAAGCTATATTTTTTTCTATTTTTATTGTGTATAAAGGAATGTGTCTTCTTTTTAAATATTTTATTTACATAAATGTGTGTAAATATTGGAATTCAAACTAACTTTTTTTAGAAGAGAAAAGATATTTGTTATAAGATATAGTGAAAAATTCTGTTTTATAATATTTTTCGATGAGCAATATTTCTGTTATGTCAACCGAATGAGTCATACGCCATCATTAAGACCATGACTTAATTGATTCGTAGCATGTCACGGTTGTTAACTCTAACATGGGTGATTTCATTGAGAAAAATACAAATAAATCTTCAAATACTCAAATGCACGCTTTTACAATCACAAACTTAATATCAGATATTTTTACTTATCGTTTCTCGCTAATCAAGCATTTTTTTTTTCATATTTATGACGATTTTAAAAGCGTAAATAACTAAAATCACAACACGTGTTTACTGATAAATTATTGATAACAAAGGGGACTCCACAGCCGATGAAGAATGGCGACGCGTAGCCGCTGAAACCCAGAGGTTATTGGCGCCAACTGGAGGGGTGGGGGGCGTGGGAAGTGTCGCTCTACGCACATCAGCGCCACTGGGAGCTCCATTGATACTGTCTCCACGTATACCGACAGCGCCGGGCGCACAAGCTGGCTTGCTTAACGGTACAGGAGCAGGTGGAGCCGGCCTCTTATCTCCCGGTGAACCAGCCCATCAGTTGATTTACGCGTCGCCGTATGCCGACTACGCGAACTACGCAGCCCTGACAGCGGCTGCCAACCCTTTGTTGACAGCGGAGTACGCCGCCGCCGACCATACGGGTGGGTTATTCGCCCGTTGATATCTTATTTACAACCATTTGATAACATCTTTTATTATTTCAGTCTATAATCAACCGAAACCTTATTACGAAAGTATTTAAATATAGGTGTTATCAAATGTCGATTAAACAAAACTAACGCTATAGGTACCGGGTTTCTGCCTACAAACGTCCAGTAGACACAAAAGTAGTCATTATCGTATTAGGTAGGTGATATATGTTAGAATAAATTTTATACAAGATTTGAGCTTATCGCGATAGGTTAATCACATCTAACAGCACGTTCTTGTTTCACGAACGAATTATTTTGTACAATCACAAATTCATCGTTTGAAAGCACGTTTTTTTTTTCAGTGTTCGTTTTTTTTAGCTTAGCTTATCTTGCCTGCCTAACCTCTACTTACATTGCTACCCCATATAATAAAAATAGGTAGAAATAAATATAGTTTCAAATATCAAATTAAATTAAAATTTAAATTACGCATTAAATACGAAGAATTCGCGCTAAGTTTATAGAACAATAAATGAATCGATAGAGAGTAGACGTAGAGCAGACATCTAACAGACTAATACAATTTTGTGGACAATTAACTTTGAAGTATTACTTAAATGTTTTAATGGGGTTGCAGCGTCGAGATACCTACTCGCTGGCTTTTGACATTGGCCACAATTGCAGACCGCAATAAGATACGACAGGCTTCCAACTTCATCGTTACGGTCATCGCAACATTATTAGAACCTGGCACATCGCAGTCGAATATCTTACCACAGCCTATAAAAATGACTTGAATTCTACTACCTGTTAAAATTGTTTCATACAAGTCTGTGTAAGATTATTTCGACATGCGGGTACGCAAGACCTAACCGTCCTTGACAGAATGTTTTTTTTTAAACGTCTTAAGAGCCATTAACAATTTAGATATAAGTTTTTAATTAAGAACGATTTATTTTAGTGACTCGATCATATTGTACCTACGTTATCTTTTTAATTTTAAACCAACTTTGTTTTCTCCTTTGCCGTTTTGTACAGTCATACAAAGTATATTTTATATTTCAATGAACAAAGAATATTATTTATTATATAGCATTTAAAAATTATTTACACAAAGTAATATATTTGAAATATTTATTTATACATTTTATTTTACCAATTTCATAAATTTTTTTTTAGAAGAAGCAGTTTGTCTAATAGCTATTGTAGTTTAATGAATTTAAAACTGCCGATAGCACTCTTTAAGTTACCGATTTTCGATATACAAAGATATAGAACTTTACAAATACATTATTTTATTTTAATATATTATCTTTAATCACACATTTATTTCACAACAATTTTGTGATAACCCTCGCTTGTAATAAATACATCTAATCTATTAACAACATGTTAATAGTATCAGCTTATTAACGAGATAGCCTAATTAAAAGAGGAACTCCATAATAATAATAAAAAAAAAACTTGAACAGACAAATGTAAAAATTGCCTCAAAGTAAGTACTCATTATTTATGAACAAAATGATAAGACTGTTCTCGTTAAAGCAGATTCTATTCACAAATTCTACATTTTTAGATATTTACCTAATCATAACGTTGATTAAACATTTTGCATGTAACGTGATTTTGATCCTTAATAGATTTCCCGAATGTGATTAACACGAAATTTTTTTTTATTAACTGAAAAAATCTCTGAATGGCGAAATAATATAATAAATTCAGTGATTACAAGCAAAGGGACCAAATACAAATTGAATATTTATTAGAAACAACACAATCGTAATAAATTTAACTATTAACAACACTGACTACTAAACTCCTATAAACATTCAGTTATAGACATTGATGAACAAATTTATAAATGAATTAAATTTCAACCCTATAATGATAACATAACATTTTAACAGATATTACGAAAATGTTGTTTTATTGTTATAGCAATGTCTTAATTTATTAATTTATTAGCCATATTATTATATTTATAAACATACCATAGATTTAAGTATTATTTTTTATCTTTTAAAGAATTTTAGTTAGCCTAGAAAAGAGTGAGCTTTATGAAAACAAATCAATCGACCGTATATTATAAAAGTTATTTCGTTTATTCGCAGTTCACGTTGCCGAGTTAGATTGTTTGAAATACTTTAATATTTTAAGCCGAGTTTTCTGTACGTAAGTTGATCCGGAAAAAGATCAATTGAGATTTAAAAGTTTTATTCTATATTTCCAAAGCAATAAATAATATATTACTCTAGATAAAATTTAGACGTAGATTAAGCATTATAGTAGAAATTAGCGATACTGCCAAACGAAAAACTGTAACAAGTAATTTTTAAAAATTGGCATTGACATTGGCAGTTGTTATTATTTTTATATTTTTCTTGCACTAGAACGATTTTGTATAAAACCTGTGTCAATAAATTAATGAGATTAATTTCTTTTCAGCATATAATGTTTTAGAGATCCCGGGCATGTAAAAAAAATATTTAAAATTGTATTGAAAATATGCTCTGAAAGTAATGATATGTAATTACTATTACAAAACAAATGAAGGATATTTTATTCTTGAAAACACACTAGAATTGATGAGTCTGGGTACCACACGACGGTCATAGGTGGAAACTTCATAACGCTCAGTTCAGACACAGATAATAAATATCCTATGCCGCTAGGTATCGTGCGGAGGGCGGGACGGCTGACGCAGGTGAGGGAGCACCCTTACCAGCGCACTGCCTTACCGGCGCCTTAATTCCCGCCAAAACGCTCTCACGCCGCCATTTTGTTAACAAGGTGAGATGCGCGCGTGCACGCATGCCTTACAACGAATACGCTTGCAGTCGGTGTTTATTAAACGACCAAGTGACGCATCGGTAAATTTGAATCTCAAGAAATCGATAAACAGTCGATAATTATCGTACCGATTCGACATATCTGATCGTTTTATATATCACAATTCAAAATTTGTTACGCTAAACAGCAATCATATTCGTCAGTAAGAATGTGTGAGTGCCTCTGCTTTATCGTCTCTCTGTGTCCTTTTCTATTATCGTGTACTTATTAGTTATGTTCTCGAATAGTTTGTACGAGGAATATTATGCCCATCACTACTTCATACAGGATCTGAAGTGACACTGCATAATTTATAACTGTGATTTTTATATTTCTTATTCTTTTTTTATATATAGATTTTTAAACCTGTTACATGTTGTGATGCGAGGCGTTATAACAGTTTTGTTTACGAGATATTTTATGTTTCTGAGTTGAACATCAGCGTTACCAAATTACTCGTTTTGTTTTATTAATAATCCTGTTGTAATATTTTTATCACAACATGTGCCTCCTAAGAGTCACGTATGCATTATCTATACGAACAATCTTTCGGGTAATGTTTAGTATATATACTTTGAATGGGAAGAAGGATTGGAATTCCAGTGATTATCTAAATTCTTAACTACAGTTTTTCACATTGAGAACATGTTTTTAGCAGATAAATTCCATGCCGGTGCTACATTCGGGTTGTGAAATCCTTCTTTCCTGATTATCGCCCAGTATTAGTCAAAGGAAAGAGCATTTTCAAAATATGTGCCATCGTTCCAGTATTAATTAAAATGCCCCATCCTTTGACTTAACCATTTTTATTTTCATCACAAGTCTTCTTAGTCAATATAAGATTTTTATATGAAATTTTTAAGCTAGTTGATTTTATTGCCTTAGGTATTATTATATTCACTTTCTTATTTGAAAGTTTTTAATGATTAAGATTTTTGCACTTGTGTCCTTGTGGATTTTGAAAAGGCATAGGTATGCCGGTTACGTATTTTCACGCTTTATATGCAATACATTTTAAAAAATGAACGCTATCGATATTATTATAAAGAGAATTATAAAAGAGATGTTTGTATAAAATATTATTTCAATTGTTGAATGTAAATATTAAATGCATTTTCAGAAGATATACATACAATAAATTGTCTGAAATTTTCCATTGGAGTTTTTTTTATTATTTTTAGCTGGAACTGGACGCGTATTTGGTAAAAATGTAATCATACAATACAAAAAAAGAAAAACAATGAGTCAATAAAGTTGATGACGTGCAAATATTATGGTCAAATGTAGCTCACACAACTAACATGCAACTCCACAAGGCCAAGTTCCCGATTATTGACATAATAATTACGAATCGCACCGTCATAACTGCTACTGTCACTGCAGATTTATTTGTAACTATGTATTTATATTATTTGAGTCACTAACATGCAAATATGTAATGACATTATTGATAAACATCACAGACTTATTAACAATTTATTAAAATGAATGCTATCATATACAATTATTATTGAACAATTCCAACGATGTGTTGAATAACTTACATACTTGCATCGGGTGCTATGGTTATACATACGTGATAAATTTATTATACCTATGCTTGTTTGTCTTGAGCAGAGCTTCAAACATCGCTGTGTAAGCTACTTCACGTGTTTCAAACTCTGCTCATTGGGAACTATTGGGCATTTAATCCTATTTTGTAGATTATCATTATCATACTAAATTATTTTAACATTTTCAACCATTAACTAAGTAAACTAATTTAAGTATACGTTGTATAATTATTAACAGGACCATAGCAAACAATCTAATGTCGCGGCACGAATGCCTGATAGCCTCCCGATAATTATCTTATCGAAAATCAATTTTTTAAATCCGTACACCACAGACATCGATCCGAGATCCAGTTTGATCGCTTTTATTAGCTGCATGTCGTGCCGGTCCCCGTTCATAGTATAATCGATTTTTATGTCTACGTGAATTGCCCAAAATTTAAACTTATAAAGAGCGCGACCGAGATTCCCTAACCCCTCTGCGCAAAAGGCGACGACAGCGTAAAAGCGTTGAAGCATTTGACCTCGTGATTGAGGCTTCGTGTAGTCGGACCATGACATTTTGATCGATACTAACATTCTGTTTTTCTCTCTTCTCGTTAACCCGGCTAGGTGAGTGCTAATGGCGCCGAGGCATTAACAGGAGACGCGGTCGGCCGCCGCAAGGACCCTTTGTCGCCGCGTAACATATTCATCGGAACATCGACCACCATGTAGCTATAGCTGTTGGGCCTTTCACGTTAACATGTAATATGTATTTTAATAGTCTAACTATTAACATTTATATGCCTGTTATGTTTATAACAAGATGAACTTTATTAACAATTTATAGTATTTTTCTTTTTGAAGTGGCACACGCCATCGACTATATTTACTGTATTGTAACATTGTACTTCTGTTGTCGCTTGACCGTGTTGTTGTTGAAGCACGAGTGTTGTTAGGTTACCCTACCTACCGCGGCGCTAAATTTATTTAAACTTTTTTTTTAGATTTTAATTATTTATTAGATCTAGTGATATATTATATTCTCGAAATATAGAAGTATCAATCTATTAAGAAAAAAAATTTGGCGCCGTCTAAATAGTTTTTTTTTCTCTATAGTTTAGATATTATTTTTTAACTGTTTCATATTCAAAATCACTATATTTTAGAAATATGGTTAAAAGTAGTGACATAAAACTGAAATGATGTTTTAGTTTCATTGTCTTCTTTTTGAATGCATGTCTATTTATTACAGAAACTCAAATAAGATTTTTATATTTTAAATTCTACAATTTTTGAAATAATTTATATGTTAGTGTAGTGTAGTACAAATTACATAAATATTCGGATTCTGGAGATGAGAAGAAACATCGCTTCTCCAAATCACAAACAAGAGGCAGGATAGTGGTAACTGGATGTAAGTATAAGTGTAATAGATATTAATTTTGCAAATTTATAGATTAGCACGTTTTGATTGGACTTATAACAGAGTTATAGTCTTGTATTTCATTTACTTATTGACTTTAACATCCTTTGAAAATATTTCATGAGCCATTCACCAAAGAATAATATAGAGAGAGCCCTTGGTCAATGGACTATTTGATACATTTTATTTTTTAATAAAATACAATATGTCTTCCGTCATAGAGTATAACGGTCGATGAGTAAATGAATTCTCATTCGTGTTTAATTTTTTTTATATATTATTATATTTTTAATCACTAGTGCTTTATATTTATACATAACAAATGGTATATTGCGCAAGTCAAGTGCCCTAATAATTAATGTACAATGTTTTCATTTTTGTGGTTCTATAAAACTGTTATATTGATTATTTAATAATAGAGTAAAGTTAGAAGAGATTAAATTATTGTTAACTTTGCTTAATGTTAATGTTTATACTTTTTCTTGAATATCAATATAGGAGATTAATTGAATTTTTTTGTAAGTTTATAGTAGATTGAGTAGTCTTGAGAAGTATATTAATATAATCATTAGCGGCTTCGTTGCAATCTCCTGTAAGAATCTCTTGATAAATATTATCTCTTAACAGAATATCATGGATCATTAAAACTTAAGTGATTTGGTAATAAACTAAATAACATATCTCGAAAGTTAAAAATCTGTATGCAATCGCAACTGTGGCAATTATTTTCATATAGTTAATTGTTATGTACATAGGTAACGTATTGTTAAAAGCAATAATATTTCACTAATTTACTATATTAACGCTAGTGCAATAGATGTTATTTCGAATTGATATTTTA
Source organism: Melitaea cinxia (assembly GCF_905220565.1). Lineage (NCBI taxonomy): Eukaryota > Metazoa > Arthropoda > Insecta > Lepidoptera > Nymphalidae > Melitaea > Melitaea cinxia. Next base: position 9,854,635 of record NC_059404.1, read on the forward strand.
TAGAGAATTCTCAATGTTTGAGCGATTATTAAAGGAAAAGATGAAAAGAGATCTGATGTTGAGATTAACGAAATACTTTAGTGGAAATTTAATCACATGTTACATTGAGAACAAAAATTTATACTTAAAATTTTATTTAGAATTAAGCATAATTATAAAAAAGTAATTTTTACGAGGAAAAAAATATAAAAAATATGGTTGTCTATAAGTGCCTAATTTGAATTTGGAAATGTGAAAATGAATAAGAAATAAAAAGTTAAAAATGTATGAAATATACAATATGTAGTACGTTGATATATGACAGACATAAATGTTAGTCGATCAATCGGCTTGTATAATCTTTGAAGTTGTTAACACACTCCGTCCATGATTACTTCATTATTTACGTACTTAATATGTTGGTCTCCAACTGGTTTTAAACGACCATAAATATCTCTATGTAATTATACATCTGTGTTAACATTTGAATCTAATTAACGTTATTTCTTATATACTATTTACCAACGTAAATAGAACTCACAATAATTAATTATATCTTCATCATTAACAGTGACATTATCAAGTTTTGATAATAACAGTGTTACTTAAAAGTAATATTTTTCAGTATATTTTGCTTTTTTACGATAAAAGTCGAATATTAGTTTTTGCTTATCTTTTGATCTGATTTAATTCAAATTAATGTGGTGCGAAGGTGCTACACAGCAAATTTTGGACAACACATTAAAAAAAATCGATATTTATCTTAAAACGTTGTTAAATGAAATTTTTAACATTTATATAAATATATTTTAACATAAAATCTATCATATTATATTAAATCGATTGTAAGGTAAAGGATAATATTTTCCGTGGCATTTTCCTGTACCCGTAATTATGGTACAAAAATAGCATTTAAATCATCTGATGCCATAGTTTTCAAATGAGAAAGAATTACATCTAACTATATGTTATCAATTTAATATTGTGATTAATAAATTTAATAACGTACAAAGTTTTTGAAAGTCTGTGTAGTTATTTTATGTTTCAAATGGATCTATTGTTGCTTGAAACATTTTTTGTGCCATCATCAGACGGACTTTCATGTTTTTTTAATTATATTTGTACTTATACCCACAATGGCAAATCACAAATGTGCCTTAAAATGAACTTTGTAAATAAATATATACTATATATAATTTTCAATGAAGTATTAAAGGGGAATAAATTCTTACAATTGTTTTCCAAAAACAAAATAGAGTATATCTACTTTTATAGCTTAGTTAAGTGAGATTGTGCATATTACTTATGTCTGTTTTGATGTGTGTTTAAGATTGATTTGGCATTAGTAAATATATTATTTGGAAAAAAATTATGTTGTTATTTAAATTATATCCACACTATTTAAATTCGTCCTTTAAAATGATAACCCCATTTAATCCTTATATTTTCATTCATTTGGATGAATGTCTTTCAATTGTGCCAAAACGTATGCTTTCACCTACATGACCTACATCACGTAGAATTCAATTTTACTAATATTAATTTTATTAATAATCTGCTGGTTTTTTTTAAATAATAAGTATCTACAATTTTTTGAAACATCTATTATTTTTATTTCTTCAATCTCTGTTGTGTCTACTGTAACTTATCATTTTGTGTGTGTAACTTATCATTGTGAACTATCGTATAAAAATTTATAAACGCCAATATTGTATTTGTTAAAAAGTATGACGATGTTGTATTTAGGATCTCATTATTCAAAATAAAATTATTTTCCATGAGATTTAAATAAAGTTTAGAATAGATGAGCGCCATCTATATTTCAGTTTATTAACTAGCTCGTCAAACTTGGGACGCCGTACTGAATGAAAAATGTCATTGACATTAGACAGTTATTCTACTGTAATGCTGAAAGGACTAAATAGATGGCATTGTTTGCTAAAATATAAAATGTTTTTTTCATTATGGGTAACGACCTGTTTAAATTTTTAATACAAACTATTGGACGTTTATATAATTTTCGCAAGTTCATTTTAAGTCGTAATAAGTAATAGTTAATAATCAATATAAAATAAGTTAAAATTCAATTATTCTTTTTATTTAGTTAGCATAATCTGTAAAGCTAGGTACTATCACGAATTGTCCAGTTTTATCTTTTTAGGGCAACGGCACTGGTTAGGTACCAGCCGTACAAGGGATTTATTGAAAAAGAGATTCTAAAAGGAGAAGTAATTTTACTCCAAAATTTTGCAAGAGGTAAAGTGCTAAGATAACTTTTAAATACAATAACAATGTGGGCCCCGACAATTATCCTCTGGTACAGATATTAATATAATAATAGTTTTCGATAAACTATAAATAGTCATAGAAATACAAACTGAATAAATTATTGAACCAAACAAATAATACAAATGCATGATTGATCTAGTATGTAGTTATCAGTACCTATCCATGACGTATAACAGTGTTATACGCCACGGATTTATTTATAAGGGAAATAGACAATACGTAAATTTAACAGCAATTTAAAGTTTTCGCAATGCTCAAAAATGGAATTTTAAATTCACCATCTCTCGCCGGTTTCCAGTGTATCAACGTGGGAATGAACAGCGGGCGGCATTTATTCATGTTTTACTTCCCAACAAATGCCAGTTTTTCGTGACATGTTATTTAAGTTTAGATTTTTTTAACAATAATATAAAAAAATGTTTGCTTAAATATCATTATTCGTTTAATTAAAAAAAAAAAAAAAAAAAAAAAACTGCGGCTAAAATAAAAACATTAGGTACAAGTATGTATTCTCTTACTTCTTACTTTTCTAATGTTTATGTATTATATTTATTTTTGATACAATTTACTAAAATAATTTATTTTCAATATTAAATATCCTCGACGTTTAATATGTTTAAAACTTTACAGCTTCTTCATGTACTATAACTTATAGAAACCATGAAACTGTTTACCTACTACGTCAAGAAATTATTATAGTGAATAGCGATTGGTCATTACAATATACCTAGGTACCTAATTTTAAACCTAGACGAGCACCACTTTAAATAAACTCGTGACTAGAGTCAACCATACCGTGGTAGGAAATTAAAAATTAAAATGTTCTATGGAATGAGTTATTATCACTACATAGTATAAAACAAAGTCGTTTCCCGCTGTCTGTATGTTTAGGTCTTTAAATCTACGCAACGGATTTTGATGCGGTTTCCTTTAGTAAATAGAGTGATTCCAGAGAAAGGTTTATATGTATAAATAAATAAACAAATAAAATGTTTATTTCATCAATAACCAACACATTACAATAATAACACAAAGGTGGGCTTCTTCTTTTGAGTGCAATAAGCTTCCGTGCCAGAAGAAGTCACTCTTCCTTAACACACTCATACTTAATAGAAAGTTATAGGATGAAGCAAACTAAGCTTTACAGAGAATACAATTAAATAAAAGAAAAAAGAAAATTGGTAGTAATAAACTGTGTGAATGTTGTGTGGGTGTGTTTTTTTTTTTGTGTGGTTTTGGTGTATAAAGACTAAGTATTTAGATATCCAAACCTATTTACAAAATATACCCAAGTAAAACTTCTGTATCTCCATAATTTAGAGTTTTAAGTCACGCCGTTACTTTTTGCTTACATTCGCGCAGAGTTAAGGGGTATATTTGTAGGATATTGTTACATTTATTATACAAGTGGGATGCAAGATATTGAAATTGTGAGTGAGCAAATCTTGTGTGTGTCTGAATTTTCCTAACAACACTAGTGTTTGTTTGCTTATTTATATTTTTAGGGTCGAAGTCTGATTCGGTGTGTTTTTTTTATTATTATATGTAATATAAAAAGTCTTCGAATGGAAAGTGTATCAGTTACGGTGTAAAGGTTCTGTGTTGAGAATCTACGTTTTCTGAAATAAGATACATTTAGTAGGGCCCTCTGTGCTCTTTCTACCTTAATAAATGTGCTCTTGGCTGCACCTCCCCATACTGTGATACAATAAATGGAAATAGATTGAGCCAAGGCAGTATAAATTTTATTTATTAATGTTTTTGTTGAAACATGTCGAAGAATTTTAAATATCCAGATCAATTTTCGTAATCTAGAGGCAATCAGCTCAATATAAGCATGCTAAGAAAGCCTATAGTCCAAGATGACATCCAAATACTTCACATTGTCAAACTTTTTTATAGAAAGACAGTGACATCCTAAGGCTCGCAAGATGTTAGAGCAATTATGCACCTTGATGACAAAATTACGTGGTTGCGTTCTATTGTTGAGTGAGAAAGTAACGTAATTTGTTTTTTGTGCATTGATTGTAAGCAGATTATTTTTTAGCCACTCGGCAACCACCTTCAGCCCCTTCTTCGCGTCAGCCCTGACTAGATCCCATGTTGTATTTGAAAATACCACTGCGCTATCATCTGCATAGGAAACAATAGAGGCATTTCTTAATTTCAAGTTGCAGAGGTCGTTAATGTAGACTAGGAACAGAGGAGATCCCAAGACACTACCTTGTAGTACACCATAGTCTATAGTCTCACAGCTACTCACCAAATCCCCGAGTTCTGTTGCAGAGGTAGTCCTTTTTAAGTTTAAGTGGAGTATCTCTAAAACCTATGTGTTCCAGCGTCTTCAAAAGAATAGGGATGCACACGGTGTCGAAGGCTTTTTTTAGATCGACAAATACACCAAAGAAGTCAGAGCTTCTACAGCATCAGCAGTTGATTTACCAGCCTGGAAGCCGTATTGATTTTCTGCGATTATATCAAACGTTTTTAAATATTTTACAATACGAGTACTTATTTATAATAATACATGCATAATATAGTAGAGGAATACGGATAGTATAGGTTACATATGTGATGTCGTAAATAAACACATTTTTTGGGCATATATTATATATTATATTTACTTTATATTTAGTATCAGCATTGCACCCGTGCGAAGCCGCGGTGGGTCGTTAGTAATAAATTAAAACATAAAAATATAAATTGACGCTTGCTGCTCGTATCGGCACAGTAAATATACTATAATATCTACAATATCTACGACTAGGTACATCTTGATACTGCTAAAAGCTCTAAAAGCATCACTGGCGTTTCGTTGTTTCACATTTTGCTCCCCATCTTTTCATGCAGCGTGCTTTATATCATTTCGTAAGAAGAAAATTCCAATAAATAAAATAATGCATTGCGGTTATCTATACAAAAGGTTATCTATATAAATAAATTTGGAGTGTCTGTTTGTTAAATTAAAATAACTGCTTTTTACTAAATGCATATGTATGTATACACGGTACATATACCAAAATAACATATTTTTCAATTTTTGTCTGTGTGTTTGTCTATTTCTTTCAGCTAATCTCTGATGGACGATATGGACCGATTTTGTGGGGCTTTCACATGCAGATAGCTGATGTAATAAAGAGTGACTTAGGCTACTTTTATATTATTAATTTATTTCTTTTATTACTCTGCAAACTGAAAAATATCTTTTTTGTTAAATTCCACGCGGACGAAGTCGCGGGTACAGCTAGTATAAAATAGATTTAGATGACTTTTTAATGTTTTCAATCAAATCAAAAAAGACTATTTGACCTCAACTTAGTTTATTTTTTTTTTTTTTTTTTCATTTAAAGTAACCACAAACAAGCTTACAATTATAATGGCTTAAACAATATTTTCTGTTCGAATAAAAATTATTATTATAATTAACTATTCAGTAGCCATTGTTTAAATAAAAGGCTATATTGAACAGAGTATATCAGACCTCTTAGCTCCAGCGTACCTGGCTAGATTTGCTTGTCTAGTGTCCCTAGTCACGTCTCAGGCGGTCTATTGCTCTGTTATTACTAAACGTAGTGCACTGCGTTATTACTTTGATTTATAATGCATGAGCTCCAATAAATGGCCCATAATTGGGACGATATTTTTTATCGTTCGGCCCTCAAATAATAAATCTTCGTCACGTGAACGATAAAATCCTAAATGATGAATGGGAAATCGTATTTTGATATGTTCGATGTGTATTTTATGTAGATAGCTTTAACATTCGTTTGTTTTGCAAGAATTCCACCATAACTTTAGAATTAGGTTCTTATGTCTGTTTAATCTAATATATAAAATTCTTGTGTCATGGTGTTAAACATTGAACTCCTCCGAAACGGCTCGACCGATTTAAAAAAAAAATTGTGGGCATATCGGGTAGGTCTGAGAATCGGCCAACATCTATTTTTCATAGGCCTAAGTTATAAAGGGGAGGGGGGGAGGGAGATTAAGGGGTTAATAACATATATGGCAAAACAACGTTTGCGGGGTCAGCTAGTATATTAATAAATTAAGTGTGGTGTGGGGTTGAAAAAAATATGTTAATTAGTTGTCCTATGGTCCAGTTATCGTTACTGCATGTTTCATAATAATAATTGGTTTATTTCCTACGTGATTATAAAATTAAAAATGTTTTAGTCTGGTGAATAACAAACACTTCTTTTGGAATTAAAGAACAGACCGAAGTAAGATGTCGCAAAGTATGTTATTTTGATACGAGAAAAAGAACAAATACTTATACCAGAAAGTGCTTGAGAAAACAAGGATGCGCATGGAATGTTCTAAAAATTGATTCTCTATGCTTATATTTGTTATAATGAAAAAGTGACATAACCTTGACGAAGGTTGAAATATAATAAATAATATGCATTGTTTTCAACGAAGTATTGTGCGTGCGGGGGACTCCTAGATGGCTAGGGGCAGTCGGTCGTAAAATTGCAGCGAACCTTAGGGGGACGTCTCAAGACGCCCGTGCATTCTTATTTATACAGTGTATAGAGAAAAATAGGATTGAACATCTATTAAATATTTCTATTACTATTTATGAAATTGCAAATAATTATCTACCTACTTGTGTTTCAGTTTGAAACGTTAAGGGGTAAGTTCTATTTTTTGTTGTATTTATCGTATATTTATTGTTTGTTTATATTTTATAAATGTATGTATATTTATATATAACTATTGTTTTTATTGAAAGGTTCCAAAACAAATTTCCTTTCACCAACAGGTTGTCTGGAAGAAATTTAGAAATAAGACCGTCTTGTTGTACAAGATATAATTGTAATTGGTTCTATCATCATATTGTTTTTTACTTTAGGGGTGCAATACGGTGTATTATTATTATTACCATTTTAATCTGTTTTTACATTATACTATGTTATCAAAGAATCAACCCGGACTAACCTAACAACGTCGAGGGCGCGGGGTCGTAAACTACTTCCCCTTAGACTTATTGCACGCCGACACTCAGTTTCTTACGTTTGCACACGTTTTCAAATTCAATGTAAGCACGGTGAGGCGAAATAAAAACTCTTTCATGCCGGTGATTTTAAATGCGAAAAAGCTCTTTTGTAGTTTTGTTTCTTTTTTACTTTTTTTGAACACGTCGTAGTATTTTTACTTAGATTTTTATGACTTTGTTTGTAACAAGTTTTTAACCACATAGTCAAGTACGGTAAGTACTGTAACAAAAATATATTTATGTGTCGTAGAGTAGGAAACGGCTGAATAGGTTTTTTTTAGAACTGAATCCATAATACAAGAATTTTTATTACCTATATGTGTAAATAATGAAAAAGTTTGCGAGGTGTGTATTTCTCTTTCTGAGTAGAGCAGAGCTTTTGAATAGACTGACTTTATTAGAATTATTTTTCTATTCTGTTTATAGGATATTCCCTTTTTAAATTTTTTCGTCCTTTAAAACAATATATTCCTAATAAGAAACCGAGTCGGTATATCATAGTAAAAAAAAACAGCTACTTAGACTAACACAAACTAAACACGGTTACTTACTTTGGACTTCTCACCAAAACTAACCAAAGAATTTTTGTACGTCAAAGTTGTCGTCACAAAGTTAGATTTTATGCATCTTCAGAAAATTCTTCTGTATCTATTATGATTTAAAGCTGTCTCAAGTCGGCTAAGTTTAAAATATGGATTTCCGCAAGAAACGAAGTTACTAGTCTTACGGAAAAAGTTTAATAGTACTTTTGTGAACTGAGAAAAAAATTGTTAAACTCAAGTCAAAGGTATATCACAAATAGTTTATTAAAATCACATACATGTGTACAATTATCTAATTTTCCTCAAAATTTTTAACAAAAAAGAAACAGTTTATAAATCTATAGAATAACAAGGAAAGTTCAGGATTAATCAGTTAAAGATTTAAAATTGACAGTTTTGTAAGGTTTGTATAATTTACAATACAGTGCAGTAATTTCACAGCATATTACACAGCATTCCTGAGTACTGAAGTTGAAAAGTAAACAAGTCTCATAAAAGACTACTCGTTCATCGTTTAGTATTAACTAGAATATACAACCAATATGAGATGCTTTGTACGTTACGTTCTTCGCATAAAATTTAATTTCTACAGAGGTAATGTTCTGACGCGATAAATGCCTTCCCAGTTTGCTTTAATTTCAAGGAAAATTTGAAAAATTTCCCAAGCGGCTGCTGTCAGACGTTCCCGCTGCAGGACAAAAGTTTTACACCGGTGGAAGATTTTTTTCAAATGTACAAATTCTGTAATAATTCAAGCGAGAAATTTAGATATTTTAACTCATGGCACACAAAAGTTGAATTTGAGTTAATTAAGTGTTTTAACTCGGTAACATTGAAACAATGTCACAGAGGCCCTTGAACTAAGTGTCTTGTATTTGTTTTTTGGTATAATAGCTACCTATGAACTGAGAATCATATCATTTACTAAAGTTTTGGCACTTCAAGAAATTTAAATAAATATTATTACTTAATACCTTAAAACTGACGTCACAACTCAAAAGTAGTCATGATTAGCTTTATGTGTAGTATACACGTATGACAGAATTAATATATAGGTTACCTTGCAGTTATGTATGTATATTTTAGAAGGCTCTCTCATCAATATAGCCCTAAATTATAAAATAAATAAGTATATCAGTAAAAAAGCATCTAAGAGATCAATATGAGTCTAATCTCGCTATAGCTAACGGTTTAGCATTGTTTATGTCCCTTAATTATGCAGTAATTAACGATCAATAATTACACGGTACACAGCATCGTTACCGACGTTGAAATATAGCTTTACTTATTATCGACTAATGAAACAAGTTTCTGCTCGAACCACCTACTCTCTCGTATGTAAGAGAGTTAAATTGTCCACTTATATCAAGAGTATTCTTATCTTGGTCTATAATTAATTGGTAAAACAAGATAAGATATTTAATTACACAAATTGATTGAAACGTGACCTATTAAAGTAATTATCGATGGTAAGTATCGACGCAAGTATAATTATAATTAGTATTGAAAACATTATTATAGTAATAATACAATAACACTTGATAAAAAAATTGTTGAGTTGATAAAAAAACTGAAGATGATGATGATGAAATTTTTAGTGCGTACTAGTGTTAAAAAAATTCAAAGACCCTTAAAGAAATCTTAACTGGATAAGCTAAGCTAAATAGTTTTTTTTTTATATCATAAGAGTTTAAGCAAAAATTAGTTGTTTAGTTGAGCAATTAAAAAAAAAAACAATTAATGCATAATAATGTCTTGTACTCAAATAAAGTTTTTACATACAACTAGTGGCCGCTCAGTATTCGAAATCCGACCATAATTAATTTATATTATAAGTATGAACATATATATTAGTTATTATGTTTGAATTTCATTAAAGACAAACAATATTCTAGTCTATAATCTATTCTCAATTTGATTGACGCGTGTGTGTCAAACATATGGTAGTGTGAGTAATGTTTTTTTTTTTATTGATTTAATGTATTTTTTTATGCATAATTAAAAAAATATTAGATTAGTCTAGTAGACTATTTTTGTGCTGGTTCCTTGTTAGATAAATAAATGATCTTTCTGCCAATATTATGTTATTATAGTATTAATAAATGCTTAAATACGCTTGTCTAAACTTTGTATAGATTAGTATCGTGGGTATACCATTAAATACGTCGCTGAGGTAATTAGCCGACATCTATTTAAGAGGCTTATTCAAAGCTTAATTAAGAACGTAGACCGTGTTTCATAACAGGTTTTGTAGCTTTTACGAGCTTTTAATTAATAATTTAATTAAGAATTATATTCAGTTTCGCTATAACTGTAAATCTTAGGGTTTTAAGGATGCCTAGTTACAAAATTAGAGCATCAGCGTAGTGCTTTTGAAACCTAATTAGATATATTACTTTAAGAAATGTGGTTAATATCAAAATAAAATTTTCTCTCACTATCCATTTACTCATAGATACAGCAAAATTTTGCGGGTGATCCGAAGTTAATCGAGCTTCCTGAGAAGTCACAAATTATATTGCTAAATAAAATGATGATAAGTGTATGGATCGAAGCTAAAGATAAAGTGGGGAATTACTATTTTCAGCATGTTCACTTGTACTTATCGTAATATTAGTTTTACAACAATTTTATATAAAAACTAGGTGACCCGGCAAACGTTGTTTTGCCTTATATATATTGTAATTGTTGTACTTTTTTAATAGTTTGTTTTATACTTTTATTGATAAGTTAATTTGTCATATGTCATTTATTGTTAGTATACCTAAGTTTCGAAAATACTGTTTAAAATGTATTGCATCCTGAGTTAGCCTTTAAGTGTATTGTATAGTTTAAGATATTCTGTTTAACTATGTACGAATGATAGAAACTATTGTATACTACGTTGGCTTTCTATATAAATAAATAAATAATTACTAAATAATTACGCAATAATAATATACACAAAATTAATATATCTTTAAAGTACACACATGCCACATCCAGTTTCGCATAGTCTAAGGAATCTTTAAACATAATATTCATTTGTAAACAAACTTTATGTAACTACCTCCAATATTTTTTACATTTTTTGATTGTACGTAGCTGCCTACTATTTATGTGTTATGTTTAAACTTTAATTGTTTCTTATGAAAGTGAATTGTATTATTCTTATAAGAAATAAAGTTCTTTAACCTGAAATATATGTATAACCCCCTTAATCCCCCCCTTATAACTTAAGGGTATGAAAAATAGATGTTTTGAAAAATATTAATATATTGTTGAAAAATAGATGATTTTCAGACCTACCCGATATGCACACAAAATTTCATAAAAATTTGTCCACCCGTTTCGGAGGAATATAAGATAATTTAATATGACGTTATGTCTACGTAATCGATTTCTCTTGATATGCTTAAATTAATTTAAAAAATCTCATTTGAAAATTACAATACAAAATCGAATTTTAATCAGAATGATAGCTTCTAATATTATTAAGCTTAATTTATGTGTCATAATGTTATTTTATCAGTAAAGTACAAACTTACTTTCTCGTGGGCGTTTATTTATAGCATCATACTATTAAAGATCGAAATATTTTACGTTTTTGTAAATTAAATAGTGGGCATAAATTAAAAGTATTCTGACATTTGTGTGAAATTTAAGATTGAATGGATTTTTTTAAACTCGTGTTCTCAGATGCTTTTGTGTTTCGTATGATACCTATACCCTTCTTGTAAAGTTTATGCGTTAGCACGCGCGTTTTGTCTAGACGTCGTCGGATAAACGAAAGTGTTTAGTGAAACCACGACAAAAATAAGTCAATTAAAAATGGTTCTCAAAGTAGGCGTAATAAAGTAGATTTTATAAAAATACGCACTTATTTCTGCGACTTCATCATCGTTGCTTATTTTAGGTGTGTAATATAATGTATAATCTGTGTTCGCTACGATCTACCATTGTGTACAGAGCAATACTAGTACTCATACTCATAACTCCACTACTATACACAAAACGATGTATCAATATGAAACCTTTAATATCCGGGTCACAATTATGAAAACCGCATTTAAATGTGCAGCAGATTTTGTATGATACCAATAATCATTAGGTTTTTATTGTTCTAATATCTAATATATCTAATGCATTTGTTTTTCTCAAATATCTGTTGTGTATCATCGGTCAGTTACAATTAATTTATCCATTGTGGTATGGATAAATATTTGATAGGAATGAAAAGTTGCTGGGTAAAAAAATTAAAATTTAGTTATAAATTAATTTGTTTTTAAGTTAAAATTGTATTTGCATTTCTATTTTTAGTTTTGAAGTCCGCACGGACAAGTAGTTGTTTAAAAACAAACTAAATAGTTATTTGTGACTGCAGTTACACTTTGTAGTTCTTTATTCTTGATTATATGGTGTAAATATTTTCAAACGAGCGCCACGTTGTCTATTAAAAGCGTCGTCCGTTAATAAAAACAACGCAAAAATTCCGACCTTGTGTAGTATTTGGATGAAAATATAAAAATAAATAAATATTTTCTAACATTCACATTTGGTCGTCCGTTCCTACAGTAAGCGACTTAATGCTTGTGTTATAAGGCAACAGCTGACTTAGCAGTCAGCTATAGCTAGCTAAATATTTTTTTAATGTAGTTGTTGTTATTGTAGATCCCTAGTTTTCTACTAAGTAATTTCATAATTTTTGCCTTAAAAATACGTTCATCCAACCTCTAAATCTATTGCATATAAAATATTACTAGGATTATTGCATATTTTATTCATATCAAAACATTTTAAGATTATAACGTATAAGTAAAGAATGACAGCATTCCGATGACAGGTCGATGCCTGCATCAGTTTGGGCATCGACCTGTCATCGGAGAAGAACTATTTATTGAAGTAAAACTTCTTCACGCACGCTTGACTTGGGGAGTAAGCTAGCATGACCAGAGCGTTACGAAAAGTGTGATCGGGTGAGGCGAACGGAAGTTGAACGGGTGATATGTTAGTGAAGATAGAAAGAGAGAAAGTTACGTTTCGTAAGTTTTACTTCAGTTGTGTGGTCTAAAACAAGTTTTTTTTTAAAGTTCCATTTTTAAATTTGTTTTATGAATGTAAATAAAAATAAATATCGTTATGAATAATTTGAGCGGCGAAACATGTGGTAACTTACGCAATGAAATTAGAAAAAACCTATTCGAATAAATTATAAGCGAAATTGTATATTAGGAACGGTTAAAATTATAAATATTAATTATATGAACTTTTTTAAACATTCCAAAAACACGTGACATCAATACTAATACTAATCGTTTTAAATGCAAGACACCTGTGTGTAGTTGGACACCTACGTGCAAACCAGCTGCATCGGTTTTAACGGCGTGATTATCTTTTCTTTGTAAGATAAAGATAAATCGGATAATCTGGATGCTGATTCTGGAAAATATTACATGTTATGGTATCGACACAGATATTAAGTGCCGACACTTCAACTATTACTGCACAAAAGTCACAAAACAGTGCTGTGACGCCGCGTTGGCGCAGCGGTCACAGCACTGGATTGTGACTGTTGCGCTGGCGGTTGCGAATTCGATCCCCGCACATCACAAACATTTGTATTGGCCATACAGATGTTTGCCGTGGTCTGGATGTTTGTGCTGTTCTTGTGGGTCTCCCCTCCGTGCCTCGGAGAGCACGTTAAGCCGTCGGTCCCGGTTGTTATCATGTACACCTGATAGCGATCGCTACTCAGGTATATATCCGCCAACCTGCATTGAAGCAGAGTGGTGGATTAAGCTCTGATCCTAATCCTATATGGGGAAAGAGGCCTATTGCCCAGCAGAGGAATATTACAGGCTTGAAGGTGACTCCAACTTTGCTTTAAAATTTTATTGATATAGAAATAGATATTTAATGAGTACTAAACGCAAAACTATTTTTATTTTGCGATATGTAATTAGAAACAAATTAGTTTAGCTAATACTTTTTATTCTACGGAACTTACCGCGAATTTTATTTTGGAGCACCCGATATTTTTGCGGCGTTGCAGGCGCTATATGCGCAATATGAGAAATATATCTTGTAGAACTAATTTAAATAAATTACCAATAATAAGTGATTTAAATATACCTTAACATCATAGTACATTACTTTATTTAATACATTTAATCGTGAATTTAAGTTAATATATTTTTTTTTAAATATAAAATACTTCCTTTGGCCTAAGGTCTTTCACTTCCCAATTTTATATGAACGTTCGACTTCAAAAACATATTCTTTAACGTGTATATTTTTTAAATTATAAAAATGTCATTCCTAATTAAAAACGGTTTAGATACCGCTACAGCTGCCACTCATCTTTTTATAGCACATTAGTTAGTTCATTTTTTACAGTCACAAATCGTAGACAGTTCTCATTAAAAACGCTATTTGAAAATAATAAATTATTTTTTTATGATTACGTTTATTTTCGCTTTAAAACTCTAATAAGTTGGTTCAAATGTCATTAGAAATAAAATGCTTCTATGATATTTTTACTACCAGTTATATCAAATTAAAAATTCAGAGATATAATTATTATTGTTACGAATTTAATATGCGTAAGTAAGTAATTATTTAACTCTTTATCAGTATTGGAACTTTTTTTGTATAATTGAAGTTAATACTTAAACATTACTAATATACTATTGGTAACTAACCAAAGGACAAATTTTAGTAATAAAATTGTAATCATCACACCTGAGTCATACTACATATACACACATATTTTTTAAACGGTTTTATTTAGCTCACCCCGTTTGTTTTTTTATTTTTTCTTTATTTATTCTTGGGTCAAATTTAGTAATTCAAATTTCACCCTCTTCCTGTCAACCGATTAATCTGAAATTTTGTATACACTTTGGATTTTGGTGACAATACAATTATGTTTATTCATTATCATTATAAATTCAAGATGGCCGCCGCTACAAAATGGCGGATAATTTATGTTTTATTAATCCCATCAATATGGGTATCAAATGAAAGGGCTCAACAAGCAGAATACAATATACTATAAAAAATTGAAATCCAAGATGGCGGCCGCTACAAAATGGCGGATAACGTAGGTTTTATCGATTCCATCAATATGGGTATCAAATGAAAGGGCTCAACAAGCAGAATACAATATACTATAAAAAATTGAAATACAAGATGGCGGCCACTACAAAATGGCGGATAAGGTAGGTTTTATCGATCCCATCAATATGGGTATCAAATGAAAGTGCTCAACCAGTATAATCAATGTACTATATAAAATTAAAATCCAAGATGGCGGCCTCTACAAAATGGCGGATAACTTAGATTTTATCAATCCCATCAACATGGGTATCAAATGAAAGGTCTCAACAAGTAGAATACAATTTACTATGCAAAATTGAAATCTAAGCTGGCCGCCGCTACCAAATGTCTGATAACAATTTTTTATCAATCCCACCAATATGGGTATCAAATAAAAGGGCTTGACAAGAAGAATACAGTGCACTATACAACCTCAATATTTAAGATGGGCCTTGCAATAATGAAGCACTAAATGAATTAAACAGAATGCGAAATAAAAACTAAAAACTAGAAAATAAAAATAGGTAAAAAAACTTTTTAAGTTAAACGGTTTTATGTTAAACATACATTGCAATGTTTAAGATAAATGTACTAAAAACCAAAAAATAATAAAATAGATACAGTCGTGGGAATTATAAACATATGCATAGACTAGACTAAAATAAAACCGTGGGGCACGTCAATTGTCTACAAATTATCGACTTAATGTGCGATAGAAGAATCGTTTAATTCGTCGTTAAAATAGGCAGTTGGTCCGCAGACGGTGAGAAAATTACTTACTATTTTCTTGCTCATGGAAATTCCAATAGTTATACACTCCATGTAAATAAAAGAGATGTTTCAACTAGTTTATCGTTGGACATTCACACTGCTGGCTGGCGAGGAATCGTTTCACTGCTCGTAGTTTGTCTTTAATCGACAAAACATATGATAAAAGTACTACTCGCTCACCACTATGAAACCCTAAAACTCGCTTATAATCGAGCTTGCTAGCTTGTTTCCACATTCTAGCCCTACTTATCACACGTCCATCGTTGTCGGTTGAACAACTGCCTAATTATAGTGTAACATTACAAAACAAACATTTTAATCAACGATTGTAGACAATTGACGTGCCCCACGGTTTTATTTTAGTCTAGTCTATGCATATGTTTATAATTCCCACGACTGTATCTATTTTATTATTTTTTGGTTTTTAGTACATTTATCTTAAACATTGCAATGTATGTTTAACATAAAACCGTTTAACTTAAAAAGTTTTTTTACCTATTTTTATTTAAGTAGGTAAATAGCTAAGCTATTATTGGTCTGAATAACGTCAACAAACGTCTGAATTACTTAGTATTATAAGGTTTTTGTTAAATACAGAAAAATTTGAGAATAAACACCGAAACAAGTACTTTCTCGTGACGCTGTAACACATTATTCGGTCAGAAATGGTTTGAAGAATAAAAACTTGATTTTCCATACCAATAAATAAAACTAGAATAAACCAAACATACAATGTTATAATAACGTGCGTCCGTTTTCCCTCAGGGACAAAATGAAATAAAAATCGTTTCCGTGTTCGGAAATCAAACTAAAAATTTAATAATACATATTGCGCTAACTTTTATGTTATATTTTGTTCACTTCAATTGCGTATTTATATTTGTATGTGTTTATTTATTTATATTTCTATGATGTTGAGGACCAAATTTACTACTACATTAGAATACGTTATTTAGACAAAGAAATTACAGCCAATTAGTTCAAACTTTCTAAATTGGTTGTTGATAGTTCTATCTGACATAACGGTATCTAAAATATGTTTTATAAAGGCATCACTTTATCAGCCAGACAATTCTATTTACAACCCTTAAAAAGAAAAGCTTTTGACAAATAACTACAATATTACTACAACTATTTCATCGCCTACCTATCAGTAATTTATATGAGATACACGATAAACACCGGATACACAGGCCGTACATCTTAAAAAACTGTATTGAAAATCCATGTTACATATTTGACCTAATATATTGCCTACGATCAATTTTATATGAGTGATAACTAAGCGAAATATCCCTCAGGCTATTTCTGATAAAAGGCAGCAAAAAGGTGAGAATATGCTCCAGAAACCGCTTACAATGATTTATATCGGGTGAGAAAAACGGGTGCCGTTAAGTTTGCGTGGTCAGAGAAATGTGTTAACATTTTGCGAAACATGCTTTTGTGGAAATGTTTACCGAATTCGTACAAACGCGGGTTTTGTTTACGCGTTCTCATTTCAGTGCATTATTATACAGCTACACATATAACATGTAGGTATAATGGTATAGACCTACTTCGTTTTAACTTATATTCTTTTTAATCTACCTATACCTTATTCTTGTCATTTTAATCCTTTAAAATAAGCTTAGTCATTCAATTGCTCGAAACAAAAGTTAATTATCATTGAAAATTTAAATTTCTGAACATAATCGTTTACCTCTTTTATTTAATATTTAAGTATTGTTTATGTTTACTTTGGAAAAAAAACTTTGAATTAAAAGTCAAAATGTCAAGGGCTCATTTTAGGGTATTAATATTTAATAAATTTACAAATCATACCTACCATCGACCATAATTTGTATGTACGTGATGTCTCCGTTGCTAGGGAACTTTCCCCTAGCAAAAAAGCCTTCGTCAAGTTTCATAGTGCTTCGTGACCGTACTGCAAACGAAGCATGAATATACGTAAATTATAGTAATTACCTCATGGCAAAAAATTAATGTTTTGCCCTCTTTGTTATATATATACACATACGTGGCACGTGTATAACTGTACACTGTGTAGGGTCAGCGAAAAGCTATAACCAAAGGTTGTTGGAAGACATCGCTCTTTCAGCAATAAGACAGACTTTGTAGATCTTTCATTTTTTTGTTATTATTTTGTTGTTTCTTTTAATGGTGGACAAAAAAGAGTATTATTATTATTATCTGAAGTACAATGACATCCAACAGATAAAAGTTTATGATGCATTTTTTCTTTACACTATAGAATTGCAATTTATTTATGGTATATTTCTATTCGTAACATAAACATAATCGTAACTGTCATACAAGATAATAGCTTCGAATAGGTCACGAACTTTAAATGTAATCTTTCTTATATCTTATTCTGAATTAATGAAAAGAATAATTTAAATATTACTGTACATAACGGTTTATATGTGTTTGTGTGTAGATGTTGGCATTTCTTTGTATACAATAAAGCTAAATTGGTTAGTAATAATTCGAAAGTAATCTTTTTCAAGATAATATCTTTATGATGAAGCAAGTAATTGGTTTCTAAAAGTTAACTGAGCAAACTACAAAATCGTTTAAGTACCGTCTGCATTTTCTATTAAGCTTATCTTCTTCTTTTAAAAAAAGTATACCTTAAAAAATTAAGAAATTCTTCAATTATTTTAACAACTTAATAGCTATAGTTGAGGCGAATAATTATTATTAATATTGTTATTATTATTTATAGAATTTCTTTGATTATATATTATACATTTACATCTTCTTTTTAAATATCTGTAGTTTATGTTAGCTTTGCTATTGTTCCAGTAAATATTATAACTTAATGACTGAAGGAGATTTAATTCCAAAGCTACAGTGATACTGAATCTCGAAGCAAACATTAGAATAATAAATATTTTATGTATTCATATCACTACATAGTATAAAACAAAGTCGGTTCCCACTGTCCGTATGCTTCGACCTTTAAAACTACGCAACGGATTTTGATGCGGTTTTATTTAGAAAATTGAGTGATTCCAGAAGAGGGTTAACATGTACAATATATGCATAATGTAGTTGAGGAACACTGATAGTTTTAGAAGTTTCTAATGTGATGTCGTAAATAAAGATATTTTTTTGCGCATATATTGCGCATATATTTAGTATCAGAATTGCACCTTTTCGAAGCCGGGGCGGGTCACTATTATTATTGATAAAAGTTCACTCTCTCAACAGATTTTTTTCCCTGAAGTAACAGCATAACATAGTATTTTGTGTACGTATAAATATTAAGACTGGGGAAATTATAAGATATATTTAGTAAGTATCGTATTAAAATGTATCGAGGCTATGGTGTTATTTTCTATCGGTAATGGTCACTTGAAAAATCTATGAACGAGTTACAACTCGTCTGTTTGTGAACGTATAACTCCGATTTCACAAAATGAATTGCAAGTTATCTCAGCATGAATGATGCAATTAAGTGGTCAATATAATTGGCAGAAAATGCCTTTTTGTTTTAAATAAACAAACTCAGAAACTATTGAACTGATTTTAATAATACTTTCCCTATTAGAAAGTTATGCCCATCTACGAACATTCAAGTAATTTATACTTTTCGTAACAAATATATATATATATATATATATATATGTTGACAATTTGAAGGTACAGAAGGATGTCAAAAACTGTACGTATACACTGTAAAACTGTGATAGTAACCTAAAAACGGTTAAAGCACTTCGTAACATTTCATTTTTACGAAACGACTAGGAAATCCAGTACAATTCAGTAGGCGAGTGTAAACATCTTAATCCGGAAAGATTTACAACGGGCTGTTTTCTCGGCCATTTGTCTGTAGTAAAAGGGAAAGAGTTTCTTCTAACAACAAATACTTGGGTACTTCTGAAGTCCGAAGCCCGCCCAAAGATTCAGCCATAACTGTTTTATTACTCCAGGCCGGGAAACCCGCCGAAAACTTTTTATTGCTTTTTATACTTCTTTCCTTTGAATACTCTTTGAAGACTAATTATTTAGCGAAGAACCTCTCGAGGGGAAGAGGAAAATGAATTAGCATTTATAAAATTTAAACAAAATTTACGGGTTTTTTATATTTATAAATAATATAAGAAATAGTAGTATAGTTTTATCTACATTTATAATTATGATTATATCCTCGTAATTTTATGACTCGACTTCATTCGACTATTATGATAACATTTACCTATATGTATTAAAAATGCAAATACTATTTATGAATACATCTAGACCGCTTAGCAATATATTACATAATTTTGAAATAAATTTATGAAATTATATCTTGGAATCACATTTCAATAACAATTTGTTTATACCTATTAATATGTGTCCGCAAAAAATATACGTCTCCTCATTGAATTACGTTTACAAGAATGAAACTCAAGCATATTAAGTAACATATTTTTTTAGTTTTTTGCTACTTTATTTATAAACAATAATATTTATTTTGTTACTTAATTTACTTATTACATTTACTAGTTCCTGTAAACAACTATTTTGCAAAGGAGTGGATGCAGTTTCATTAATGCGTCGTAAGTTTAGGAGAAAATATATGAAAATTATGTACTTCAGTCAACTGGAAAATATAATAAATAAGGCAAAATCGTGATTAATTATACTCCAAACTTTCTTCTTAATTGATACCTTTTCTAAGCCAGTTTTACAGACAGGTACCATAGCTTTTTAGTCTAAATTATCTATTGTTATGTCATAAGTGTATCAGTTTAAATATCAATAAACTATTCCAAGTAACCTAAGGAAATACTCAACGACATCTTATATAACATACTCATCACACACCTCACACCTACCTAAAAAGTAATCATTTTATTTGATAACTTTACAGATATACCATCTAATGATCAATGATGTGACGAAAAAACAACAATATTATTTATCATTAGTTTAAAATTAATAGTACTACTTGTTCGATAAAATCGATTATTATTTTATTTTTTTATTTGATAAATATATAACGAGCTTATGAAGGCCTATGTCCGGTAGTGGTCTGCAATAGGCTGAGGTGATGATTTGATAAATAAACTTTTTGTCACAACATTTTTTTCTGTCTGCCTGCGACCACGGCTGGTGTAACCTTGCCGAAACGTCAGGCCTCAAGGTAATATATTTTACCTTAAAAAATTTTGTTCGCGTTAATCCCCGTGTGAACATTAAAATATAAACTTTTTGTCGTTTTGACGTCACAAATCGTGCTGCTGTCTGCTACATTTGCACATAATTGTGTTTGCTCGCAAATGAAAAAATACCGATTTCAATTATATCGATATAATACAACGTAAGTAGTCGAAAAAAATTAACAAACGGACTACTCGTCACTAAGATTTTTGAGCGTTTCCCTCGATTTCTCCGGGATTCCATCATCAGATCTTAGTTTCCTTATCATGGTATCATACTTGGATATCTCCTTTCCAACAAAAAAAGAATTATCAAAATTGGTTCATAAACGACGAAGTTATCCCCTAACATACATAAAAATATATACAGTCGAATTGAATAACCTTCTCCTTTTTTGAATTCGGTTGATAAAAGTATGAAAACTTGCCCCTTTGAAACATATTTTTATCCAAAACGTTTATAACGTCAAAGCTAGTCGAGTTTGTGTGTTTGACTTATCTAAAACAGAACGATGGCGTTGTCGTATATGTAAAATCAAATCTGAAACATAGTTGTAAGCTTGAAACTAATATTGGAGATGCAAATAGTATAATCGTGACTATCTCCAACGGAATTGTTATTTTAGCAGTATATAGATCCCCTTCATATACTAATATAGATAATTTTTGTGATGGTTTGGATAAGTGTTTGACGTCCTTAGCATCAGAAAGATCGGTTGTTCTGGTTGGAGATATTAATGTAAATATTGCCTCAAATAGCACTGATTCGAACCGACATAAATATTTGGACCTTATTGCATCTTATGGTCTCATACCAACGAATGAACTTCCAACTCGTTTGGACAGTTGTCTTGACCATGTTTTATTGAGGTCAGACAGATATTCCAAGACTTTTATTCTCGATTCTCTGATAACCGATCATGCTCCTACGGTATTTGTCCTGGAATGCAATATAAAAAGAAATCAGGCTAAAGCTACTATCAGAAGGATAGATTACCCTAGTTTGTTACAGGAGTTATCCTGTACAAATTTTAATCAAGTGTACGAAGCTAAAAACGCGAATCAGGGAGCTAATGTTTTCATACATTTAGTATCGAACGCCATTTATAAACACTCCAAGTTAATACACGTCCCACATCGATTGCGTGCTATTAAGCCGTGGCTTACACCAGGCCTTATACGTTGTATTAGAAATCGTGATAAACTACACAAAAAAGCAAAACAAAACAGTGCTAATGCTATACTAAAACTCACATACACCAGATACCGTAACTTTTGTAATAACCTTTTAAAAAAATTAAAAACTGAATATGAAGCAGAAGAATTTAAGAAAAATAAAACTAATCCTAAAGGCATGTGGGATACTATAAATAGAGTAGTCAATCTGAGGAACCCACAATCAGCCCCAACAGAATTGTTAAGTCTTGATGAGGACCCTCATATTTCACTTAACTTAGTAAATAATTATTTTGCAGAAATAGGCAAGGCTCTTGCGGATGAAATACTATCTAAAAGACCTAATTGCCTTCCTAACGCAGTAAAAACAACCGCACAACTCTCTCAGATTGACTCTATGGCTTTATTTGACGTGGATCAGAGTGAGGTTGAGACCATTATTAACAACCTTAAAAATAACTGCGCTACAGGTGTGGATGAAATTTCAACTCAAGTTATCAAATTATCAAAGATATATATTATTCGTCCCTTGACGCACATTTTTAATCAATGCTTTTCCACGGGAACTTTTCCAGACATTTTAAAAAGAGCTTTGGTGCATCCCATCCACAAAAATGGCGTCAAGGATAGTGTTGGTAACTACAGACCAATTTCAGTGCTGACAACAGTCTCAAAAATACTAGAAAAACTTCTAAATAACAGGCTTATCAAATTTTTACATAAAACTAATGCCATTGCCGATAATCAATATGGTTTCGTAAAGGGTAAATCTACTGAAGACGCTACCTTAAAACTCACTGAGACTGTTGTCAAGCACCTAGATAATAGAAATAAAGTCCTGGGAGTCTTTATAGATTTATCTAAGGCGTTCGATACTGTGTCTATACCATTACTCTTGGAAAGGCTGGAGTCAATTGGAATACGTGGAACTGTATTGGATATTTTTCGTGATTACCTTTCGAATCGTACCCAATGTGTCAAAATAGGAAATTGCACCAGTGGTGACACTAAGTTAACATATGGAGTCCCACAGTGTCCTTGGTCCGACATTGTTTTTGGTATACATTAACAGTTTGTGTGGTCTGCGATTAACTAACTGTGAAATAATTACCTACGCAGATGATACAGCGCTGATTCTACATGGGAAAGACTGGGCAGAGGTACACAATCACACAGAAAATGCATTGAAACAAATTATAAAATATCTAGATGATAGCTTGCTGACTCTTAATCTGAATAAGACCACATATATGACTTTTTCACTACGTGCAAATACCCAGCCCTCAAGTGATTTTTGTATAAGAGCTCATTATTGTGATAAGTCAGACGACGATTGTGAATGTCACTGTCCCAGCTTAACTTCTACACCCAGTACAAAATATCTTGGTATTATTATAGATAAACATCTCAACTGGTCCCTACATGTTCAGGCTTTAACAGCACGTGTAAGAAAATTGATTCCTATTTTCTATAAACTTAGGATGTCTGCAGACCGTGACATACTAATGAATGTTTATTATGCACTTGTTCAGACCTTGCTTCAGTATTGTGTTGTCACATGGGGAGGCACTAATATTACTACGCTGCTACCACTGGAGCGTGCGCAGCGTGCAATTCTCAAAGTTTTGTCTAAAAGACCACGAAGATATTCCACAGCACTCCTATATCGTGAATGTTCTGTTCTCACTGTCAGGCAGATATTCATCATGTAGTCAATACTTCGTAAGCACAAAAGTTTAATATATAATCCCTCTCAAAAGCGCAACAGAAGTAGGGTGTGTACAATACCGTCACATAATACATCTCTTGCAAAACAGCAATTTTATATCATTGGCGCTCACCTCTATAATAATGCAAATAAAGTGAACAATATTTTTCCCCTTAAAACAATGCACTGTAAAAAAGTAATTCGCGGCTGGCTTCAATCACTTGATTTTGTCGAGACTGAAAATGTAATTCATTATTAAAAAAAAAAAAAAATGTTTCTTCTAACACACATGCGCACACGCACGCTCACACGTATACACATGAACACAAACACACACACACACACACACACACACAAATACACACACACACACACACACATACACACACACACACTCATACACACACACACACACACACACACACATATAGATATGGAGTAAAAATGAGCACACCCGCACACATTTTATTACCCCCAAAAAAGAAAGACAATATTGTTTAAATACTATTTTTATAATATTTCTCAAGTAGATTTGCACCTGTTATGTACGTAATGTTTGCTATGTCTTATATCTGACAGTGGAAAACGCAGGCAGCTGTATCACAGTTTATACTATTACGGCTGCCAACGTTAACTTGTATATGTTTCTGTTTAAAATGTGAATACTTAACGTACTGTAAATTGTTTTGTTAAAAGGAGTAAATAAATAAATTATTATTATTATTATTATTATTATTAGTTTGGATATTTTAAGCGTAGTACTCAATCGCAATGTACTTAGTAGCAGTTCACTTATTCGATTACTTATTCTAATATTTTCACAACGATCTTTTTAAGCGCTAAAATGTTTGTATACTTCATACCGTCACAACAAAAACTTCCATTTATTATAACGTAGTATGTGAAAAACCTTTTTAAATACTCTTTTTCGATAAGCAAAAGTGGTATCTAAAATTATACTAATATTTTAATGCTTTTATTCGTGTTTCCGTTGACAATTTAAAAGTATGACATAACAATTTATTATTCGTAGCAGTACCAGGTGTTCAAACTCTCAATACTAATACTTATTTTATGAGACACTAGCTGTACCCGCGATTGGTAAATTCTATCTAGGTATATATCCCTCATTATTCTTATTCACTCATTATTACTCATTATTTTTTTCACGGCGTGATCCTGATCCCTTGGAAATTATAGCATATGAAGTTTATGTTGCAAAGTCCTCCTTTATATGTTGTACAGAATATAGACAAATATTAAAAAAAAAATAATTGAACATGTAAGTAAAAAAATAATTATGGAGACTTGACAAAGAAACAGTAATTTTTGTTTGTATGCGGATTGTGGTATTTAAATTTCACTTGTTGCTGTGTACTTTTTGGCATTTTTGTCGTATTTAATTGAAAAAAGTTTGGTCATTTCGTATCTACCGTGCGGTAGATACTAGCGCATAGGAAACGCGGTTTTTTTCCGCGTAAATCCCAATTTTGCGGAAATCCCGGGATAAAAAATACCCTATATGTTGCTTTACTTCCTCTATCTTTCAATGAAAGTCTTGTTAAAATCGGTTTAGTCATTCTTAAATTTAGCCCAGACAAACAATCGTATGTGGGTTTTATTATCGTTATATAAATACATTAGAGACACCTAAACGAGTTCTCATTATAAAGTATAGAAGACGAAAATAAAACAAACATGTTTAACAATTCAAACAATTCAATAATAGTATAATAATAATATAAAGGTAATATTACTAAAAGTGCTGTAACATAATCCCTGATAAAATTTAATTTGATCATAAAGCCGAATATCGCAATACAAAGGGCAGGCCTAATCAAACATCTATCAGGAAAAGCCGCATAGGGTTAGCGGCAAAACAAACGAGCAAATTAGTCTCTGCCCGGTCCCTGACAGAGCCTGATTGATGGATGAGGCGCGTGAGTCTTACGCAATTAACTTCTAACAAAATCCAAACCGCCTATTGGGTAATAAAATGATCCAACAGCACGCTTACACTGAGTGACATATGGATGGCTCCAGATTATACGGGTGTGATGTTTTTATTTAATATCATGCGTTATCTTCTACATATTAATAGATGAAGCAAAAACTTCGTACCACTTTTTACGAAAATTGCGCAGACGGAGGAGTATAGAATTTCGCACACTTATAGTTTATATAGAGAAGGAGTGTAGAATAGAAAAAAAACATTACACAAACTATATACGATACGATACATTGTAAATAAATGCTAATTCGATTGAAAAAGAATACTACTAAAACTTCTTACCAGCATTAGAAGGTATCAAAGAAGTGTATGGTTCGCATGTGGTGGTAAGTGGATACAGCAGCCTATAGACGCCTGCATCACCACGAGCGTTACAACTTGCAAGCGCGTTGCTGACACTAACCCCAACCGTCTTCAGAAGCTTCAGCTTTCTTTCTCTTTTCTTTCTATTTAGCTGTGATCTTCTGGAAGGTAGAGGTACCTCCCCGGTCAGGCTATGCTAAATTTTGCCCAAGATATTCCAAAAAACCTTATGTGCCTTACTAAATAAAACTGATATAAACATTTTTGAAGCAAAACTTCTTCACGCAAGCTTGACTTGGGAAGTAAGCTGGTGAATGCGTGACGAGAGCGTTACGAAAAGTGTGATCGGGTGAGGCGAACGGAGCACGATAGAGAGGTGCGTGCACACATTTTCACTCTCGCTCTCATAGCCAGTTTCGTTTCGTATATCTATGACACAGTTCCAGCATATTATGAAGGCCTATACCTATTGCTTAAGAAGTTTTACTTCATTCTTGTAGCGTAAAGCAGACTTGTTTTTATTATTCTTACCAAGCTATTATAAGATTGCTAAAAATCAGATACTTGTTTATATACTCACGTATACACACATGTACACATAACGTAAATAGGTACGTATACTGCAAAATTTATTCATCACTTTTTCCGCAATAATCTTCATAGTCGTAATCGAATGACAAATAGTTTAATTGATATTAATATTCAAACTAAACACCAATAAATTACTTGTTCCCAATATTTTATTGGTGAACAGTTTCCGTAAAAATATTTAGGTTTTAAAAATAAAACTGCTTTTAATGTATCATTATTTATAGCGAACTTAAAAGTTACGATAGTGTTTACTTTATGAAAAACATTTTTGATAAACAACTGTTGATACATTCTAAAATATATGGATAGTTTGTTTACAAACAAAGTCCAATGAACCCTGATAGCATTCTTTTACGCCGAAGTTGCTAAAAATACAGCAAGAAGTAGGTTAATGACGTTTCTTTCAAGCTACTCTGTCGGCTTGATACAGTGAAAAGGCTTACATAGAAAATACTTTACTTAAGCCATTTTAATTAGGACTTTCTGTGATACAGTTACATTATATTAATAGTATAGTTACAATTATAAGTATCTTAAATTCTTTGTCTTGTCTTGTCAATTCTTTGAATTGTTTAGTCTTTTCTTTTTGTTTGTGGCATCATAAATCAGGAATCGTCAAACCGATTTTAATACGGTTGTTTTAAAACGTAACTGCGCAATTTGCATTGTCTTTTTTTTAATTTTTTGAAAATTTTTTGGTACTTTTTTATACTTTTATTGAATTTTTCTTTAAATCTATAGAACTTTTTACCTTTTATAATACTCTATTTGCACATTGAAAGGAATCATTTATCGATAAAGTACTTATCATCTCTTACCTCACTTTAACAAAGTAGACGCTTTCACACTGAAAACTCTTTCGAATTTACCTTAATACGAATGGAATTTGGTCTGACTTATAAATCATGGCACATTCTAATATCACCTTTCAGTATAACACATAAGGTGCAATTTTGGATGCTTATCAATTCTTTGTGCCTGAGGACGGTTTGGTATTATTGGAAATTTCTGAATGTCCGGAGCAATCAGCTGATATCGAATGTCGACAGTTCGACTAGCGATTGGCAGCAAAGTCAAAGCCAACCGTGTGAAGCTAAACCTGATTCCTAATGGCATTTTAAAGCTTAGTTTAAGTATATCTATAATTTATTATGTATTCTAGATAAACAAGAGTTCGGTTCTGCTTTAGGTTTTTCAAAATTTCTAATCTAAGCTTGATATTTTAAAAGTTTTTTTGATAAAAATGAAAAGACTTTCTATCTTTGGGAGATTTTGAATTCAATATAAATTACCTAAACTATAAATCTGAAAAATCATCATTTATTTATGTAAATATTTCGAAATGTATATATCGCGACTGTTAACTTTAAGTTCAACTAAACATGAGACAGTTTTTCTTACCTTTAGAATTTTTTTAAATAATTAACAATATATTCCGATATTGTAATATTAAAAAATACATAGAAGAAAGAGATGTAAGAAAACGTTACCCCCATGGGTATTATCTTGTTACTCGTTATACTATTAAACTTAAATTTGTCATTTCGTTAACAGTTGAAGTTTCTTCCTATGATTTCAGACAATCAATATCCCACCAAAAACATTTTCATGTAAAATGTTGCCAAGACGAGATCATATGGCTCGCACTGTCAAAAAGTTATCAGATCTCTTGTAGAGCCAAGCTTCTAACTCTACACGCCCTAACTCTACAAGCCCTAACTTCACAAACTCTACACCTTAGTCAAAATATGTGGCTTGGCCGTTTCGCTACCGTCACGTGGGTGTAAGGTGAAAAATTTTTTCACTGTTTTTTACTTTTCTGTCATACAATAGTTCTATTAAAGAAAAAATAAAAAGAAGAAGAATAATTGATATACATATAATACAAATAAAAATAAAAAGAGAAAATATATTTATATAAATGAGACAGGAAAGTCGTCATCTACAACATCGGCAGCCGGTAGTAACGAAACGGCCAAGCCACATATTTTGACTAAGGTGTAGAGTTTGTGAAGTTAGGGCTTGTAGAGTTAGGGCGTGTAGAGTTAGAAGCTTGGCTCTACAAGAGATCTGATAACTTTTTGACAGTGCGAGCCATATGATCTCGTCTTGGCAACATTTTACATGAAAATGTTTTTGGTGGGATTTCACTTCTTTTTGTAAGTTGCTTATGACAATATTATAGTTGCATTTTACATCCGACACATTTTATACCATAAATATCATCCAATCTTCACCATATTCGGTTTAAGCACGCTGTTTTTGATTTTATGTTGAACTGATATGCAAACGGTGATCTCCGCCAAAACTTAAATACCAAAATTACAAAATGTAAATTTTCGACATAAACTAATAACCGATTTTTATTTTTTTATGTATTTTATTATTATTATTAATAACAAGGAGTCCCTATATCAATTTTCAGACCTCTAGCATCAAAATTTGCGGAAGTCTCATACAAACTTCCATCTCCTAGTTTAAGGGGTTGGGGGGTAAAAGTTCCAAGTTTTAGAATTTTTTTGTTGTTTGTGTACTAATAGTAGCTTACATACCAAGTTTCAGCTTTCTGGGACTTCAGGAAGTACTCTATGAATTTTGATGATCATCAGTGAGTGACGAAATCGGGGTTTTTTAGATATCAATAAAATCTAAAGTATAAGAGCTATGCAATTGAAACTTTATATGTTTAATAAGTCTACTATTGACATCATATCCTGAGAATTTTGTTTATCTAGTATAATCCAAACCCAAGTTATGAGGGTTCAAAAAAACGACGAAGCACTTCGAGAAAAGATAGGTAGTGCTTTTCGTTTTTTTTTTTTTTTTGTTTCGTCTTGGCGGGGGCACTACCGTGCCCCCAGATTTATTAAGATCAGTGAAATATAAATACAACTTCTTTTTATAAACTGTTTTATGTCATTTATCTTACTAGTACTATTATAATTAAATGTTTTAATTAAAAATATTATACGGATGGATAATGGGTGAACGAAGATGAAACTTTTGGAACGAAATTCCTTATGGGGCGTTGCGGTGGAGTACCCTAGCCGGCAAAAAACGTACGTAACGTTTAATAAAAGCGTAAGATTCTTATGTATAGTCATGTATGATGGCTATACTGTGTCTAATGTATAAGTCTAGTGATGACTGTTATTATTATTGCAGTTTGCTATTATTATTATATCATTTGATAATTATTATATATTTTTATAAATCATTGTACATGAAATAAATGTGTTAAGATAATTTTATAAAGTAGTTTTTGGAGTTTACTCTTTAACAAACAATTTTAATATAAGGCCCCCGCCCCGGTATGACAAAAATATGAGCAGTAAAATCTACTGAACGAATGATCTCGTTGCGTTTCTCGTAACGCCATCTATCGAGTTGATTCTTGGTCTAGTAACTCTTTTTGTACCTATTTAGACAGTCGATCTGAAGGAGTAAACTTCAGTCATGCGTCGGAGCTGACACACACTTTTTTTATCGATAAAAAATCATAATAAAAAATGTATACCCGAATAATAATTATTTTCTTTATACCTCAAATAGAGCTTGAAATTAATATTTTACGATAAGGAACTTCCTTGCTATATGTTGTCCCACGACACCACACGGCTTTATGTTTTTGTTTTTTTTTTGGAGTATGATTCCACATGGATGAAGTTGCAGGCAACAATTATTGTTAATATAAATAGAAACTATATTCTATTATATTATAATTATAGTATTCAACAATATTGTTTAAAGAGCTTGTTGATCAGTAATAATTATTGAAATGTTTGCAAAATTTAATTATATTTCGAGACCCCTTTGTGGTTTCAGTATATTAAACAAGGATATTTATGTACTAAAACCACAACCACGTTTTTAAAAATGAATATATATTGCAGAATGTTTTTCGGTGTTGTGCGTCATATTACAAGTAAAAACAAGAAAGTAAAGCGACCTCATAAAACAAAGTGTCAGTTATTACATTAATAACGAAGGGCGACAAAAACCCAACCCTTTTTGTTTATCCCTCGGGGTAACAACTTTCCTCTATTGGGATGAAAACAAGGAAACAGGAATTGATCCTTTTAAGGTTTAATATATTTTGACAAATGCTGTGATGTTTTAAACTTTATCAGATAAAATTATATCAAAATATGTAAATAGCTTATTTTTTATTTCTATATGAAAAGTAAATGCAAATGTTTTTGAGATACTTATTAATAACGCACTCTCCCGGTCCTAAATGTTCCTGTTAATAATGCCATTGTGTACTGTGTGGCTACGGTACTAAAGAATATAGCCACCCCCTCTCTTCCCGTGGGTGTCGTAAGAGGTGACTAAGGGATAACACAGTTCCGCTACCACCTTGGAACTTAAAAAGCCGACCGGTGGCGGGATAACCATCCAACTGCTGGCTTTGAAATACACAGGCCGAAGACGGGCAGCAGCGTCTTCGATGCGACAAAGCCAGTACTGTGGTCACCAACCCGCCTGCCCAGCGTGGTGACTATGGGCAAAACACATGAGTTCACGTTATTTTTGGCGTAAACTTGTGGAGGCCTATGTCCAGCAGTGGACTGTATAGGCTGTAATGATGAATAATGCCATTACCTCAATTACTTGTAAACGCTTCATAGTTTATACATCGAAAAATTTTAAAAAAGTGACTTCACTATTTCCATTAACTTTTCACTTAATTTTGTTGAACTAAATTTAAAGGCTCGTTTTCCTACTGTCATTACTTTACAAATCCTTTAGAAGCTAAATTCGTATCCAACCCCTGTGACTTTACATGTGCAAATTTATTATAATATTAAATTCTAATCTATAATCACCCTAATCTGCAAAATTTGAAACTTGCCACTTTCCCCTAAGTAGTACGGTGGTTGATTTTAATGTATTATTAATAAGCGATATTAGTTTAGATCCGGTAGCAGTGGTAGTTGTTGGTTCGATTCCCACTCAGAATGGATATTTGTACAAATATATGTTTCCGGTCTGGGTGTCTGTCCTTGTGGGTCTCCCCACCGTGCCCTAGAGAGTATTTTAGCTGTCGGGTCCGACTGTTATCATAAACGCCTTATAGCGATTGTTGCTCAAAGTAAGGATTAAACCCAACTTGACTTAACACGTCAACAAATATCCATTAATTATGAAATTGTAAGCTTTATAAAATGACAAATTTTAATTTTTTATTTTTGTCATTTTTTAAAGCTTTGCTGTTGCGCTGGCGGTTGTGGGTTCGATCCCCACACATGACAAACATTTGTATTGGCCATACAGGTGTTTGCCGTGGTCTGGGTGTTTGTGCAGTCCTTGGGGGTCTCCCCACTGTGCCTCGGAGAGCACGTTAAGCCTTCGGTCCCGGTTGTTATTATGTACACCTGATAACGATCGTTACTCATAGTAGGGAATATATCCGCCAACCCGCATTGAAGCAGCGTGGTGGATTAAGCTCTGATCCCTCTCCTACACGGGGAAAGAGGCCTATGCCCAGTAGTAAGATATTACAGGCTGAAGCGATTTTTTTTATTTAGTAATGAAAGCAAGCAATCATCATCAAGCAACCCGTTTTATTACAGTGCATCAGGCATAACTAACGCCTCGTGGTTTCTATCTAATATTAATGTCCTATCCCGTGGGAATGTCAAGATAAAAATTAGCCTATGTTTTATTCCAGATCTCTAGCCACCTACGTACTAAGTCTCGCTATCATTACAATCGCGTGGGAATATCAGGATTTAAAGTAGCCTGTTTGTTAGTCTGGATCTACAGCTATCAACTCTCAGCTATCAGCTCAACAAACAGCTTAGCAGTTTTAGCTTAACGAACGTCCATTCGTCCATGCATCCTTACAAAATTTCGCATTTATAATATATATATATATATGATGAAGGAACTCAAAACCGCATTAAAAGGTTAAGATCGTTTCACAAAAGTATTCACCATTTGTTTTTTTTTTATGTATACGTCATTTTAATCAGAAAATGTGCTAAACTCAGGGTATACTTAGGATAAGTATAATTATATAACGGATCTGTGATAATTTTGTAATTGTGATGATAATTAATTAATTAATTTGCATCTAATTTGAATAGCGATAGCATTATGAGGATGGATATTAACAAATTTCCTTCACTCATGCTCAAATATTTGTATATTAGCATTAGCATAGCATTCTACAACTTATAGAGAGTGCCAAGCACTTGACCTCATAGCGCATCACATCCTTACAAAAATCTAAAAAATTTGATTTCACAACTCCTTCTGGTGATCGCAGGGCTGGTTCTAGTACGAGATTCACGACTCAATAGAAAATTGTGATGATATATTTTACTCACGGGCAGCAGCGTCTTCGGTGCGACAAAGCCAGTACTGCGGTCACCAACCCGCCTGCCCAGCGTGGTGACTATGGGCAAAACACATGAGTTCACGTTATTTTTGGCGTAAACTTGTGGAGGCCTATGTCCAGCAGTGGACTGTATAGGCTGTAATGATGATATTTTACTCACATTTTCTATACTTTGTATGTGGGTGGATATGATTTTAATGAATGACAATAAAAGCCATAGAAGCAATGGCTTCGTAGGACAAAATAATGTGTGGAGGGTCCTGATATACCTATATTCAGCAAAATACAAATGTCTTGTGAAAGTTAGCGCGAGCCAGTTTTAACGGCCATTGTAATGGGCGTTATAACTGGCCTTATAATAAATAATAATTAAAATGTGATGTGAATTTGTATTATATAATACGAATATACATATAAATATGATATAAGATAAAATAAATTTATAAGCCAATAGCTCTCTGCAATTTTTCAAAAATATCATCCTTATTGTCATATCCAATTATTCTATCCACGAGCTCTGACCAACGTCGGTCAGTCTGATTTATTATAGGCGCCTTCCGCAAAAACCTGGTAACGTAAGCCGTTTTCGCTTTGTACGTTCATTTCTCATTCCCATTAATATTATTAAAGGTTTTGTTACGGGTCTGTGGCAACATTTTTTATTGAGATATTTCAATAAAAATTTAGGTCAACAAATAAACACACCAAAAATTTTTCTTGAAAGCTTTGGTGTTTATACTATTGTTGTTCTTTTTGTATTTTGTAGAGTTTAGGTTATCGCGTCGTCGTAGAGTAGTATTCCTCTGAGTAGGCACAAAGGTTTCAGAGGATTGTTGACAACTGCACTTGTTATAATATCATTTAACGGATTTTGAGGTTTTGAAGTCGCAAAACATTTTCTTAAAGCTTTCGAATTAAAAAAAATAGGTCAGTAATAGATTGTGCCAAAAGGGTATTTGCAATTATTACCTGAAGTCAGGACACACATATTACATCAGATCGCTATGTAATTTTCAGTAAAAGATCTTAAATTATTTAACTGAGGTAGGGCACAGCAGGAATTTCCTGCTCAAAACATGGAGCAGCCCGACTGGCGTAGTACCTCGACCTTACAGAAGATCACAGCTAAATAATACTGTTTTCAAGCAGTATTGTGTTCCTGTTGGTGAGTAAGGTGACCAGAGCTCCTGGGGGGGTTGGGGATTGGGTCGGCAACACGCTTGCGATGCTTCTGGTGTTGCAGGCGTCTATAAGCTACGGTAATCGCTTACCATCAGGTGAGCCGTACGCTTGTTTGCCGACCTAGTGACATAAAAAAAAAATACATAAAAATAAGTTTAAAAATTTATGACAGATAGTATATGCACGATGCGTATCATTATATTGATGAATGCAAAATATGCATTATTTTTAGATTGTCGTTTATATTGTAGTACAATGATTTATCTCGACACAGTAAAATAAAAGAAGACTGAGCATAAAAAATAAATGTTTATTTCTAAAAGATTGATTTACGATGACACCATAATATATAAGCATTTGTTTTAAAATTCTCAATATTTGTGCTCATGTAGTTTCACACCATATTGTTTTCTTTAAATCAAAAAAATCTTCTTCTTTCTTTTAATCAATTAAATAATAAATGTTTTATAGAGCTTTCGTAAATCATGTACAAAATGCAAATTGCTATAATTATAGCTATTATGGATTTAAAAAAAAAACAACAACGGCGAATTAGGTGCACTCACATTTATATAAATTAGATAAACAATTATTAGTATTACTATTAATGTAAGTACCTACTATTTATAATTTTTCTGAATAAATACTTGTTTAAATTACGAATATTTTTGTATTTGACATCAGTAGTAGTATCATTTTAACCTCCTCCTTTTTAAAGTCGGTTGATAAACCATTTTTTTTTGGAATCGGGGCTAAATAAAACCATAATTAATATCTTCTCTAAAAGATAATTTACGCCTCTGATTTAAATTTCTACCCGTACAATGTCAGCAAAAACTAGTACGGAATTAAATACAACTGAAATATCGCAGAATATACGCTACATATCACTGCGGTTGGTCATTTTAGCAACATGTGCTGCAATACAAAAGTCATAGGTACATAAGATAGCACACCGCAAGCCGGACATAGCTGTATTCAATTATATAAACGCTGTCACATTTATGTAGATTTTTTAATATTTATTTTTAACAAAATTTAAATTCCGTACGTAAGTGAAAGTTTCACGCTATAAGCAGTTTTACAACAATTTTCGCTTGTAATTTATAAATATCTTCAATGAGATGTAACTCAAATCGATTAGCTAGATCGCATTGCATAATACGAGTACACCATGTTCAATTTGACGCCTGAACTATTTGCAGAATAATGTGTGAAATCTAGAATAAACCTGCTATAAATAATAGTAAACTAAACTACTATTTTTTATGAAGTTTTAATGGAAGTGCGAGGTTTCATTATACAGATATATTTCTTGTACCTACTTAAACAATCTTAATATTGCAAATAATGAAGTACCTATTAAATTACTGTATTGCAATGAAGTAATTTTTACGTATTATATGTGAAAATGTATAATCATTACTATAATGGATATATTAATGATCTATGACAATTTAATACTAAATCACTATTTTTTTTTAAATAAAAATAAAATAATTTTTTTTTAAATATTGTTTATTCAAACATTCATTTATTTCTAATTTATATTGTGTATTATATCCGATTACAAAGACCGATAATTTTATAACATAAGATAAGGCATTTAATTTACCGACCTCAAGCCTTCAACGAGACTTATAGTTTGACAATATAATAATATGTTCTTAAAACTTTGTAGGACAATACATTTTGTGACTGACACTTGTCTCGTATAATTTCATAATTTGTTTTGCTAGCGAATATTATTACGAGGTTAATCAAACTGTTGTAATCGGTATCCGTTAATGGGTTAAAGGTGAATAGTGTTGTATTTTTGTTTTTCACAAATTCTTACTAATGTTATACTATGTATCAATAATTATTGTAGATATATGTGTATAGTACAATATTGTACATCCTTGTTTGTTGAATACATATTACAGGCCTGTTTAATTAATAAGGGTGTAAATCTTCACGAGTCGAGCACTTACCATACTGTCAGCCAACATGACAAATATCAAAAGTCAACGTTGGGGTAACGACGTATAACATCTAATGTGTGAGTTATGTGTGTGAGTGTATCAGGTACACATAAATACAGCACTAATACAATTCACTATTTTTATACAGTTTTCATAAACCTAAAATTCGTCTTAACTAAGTACAGATTTTGACAGTCAAGTACAAGGAAGCTCAAATAATAACATTGTATGCAGTTTTTTCTCGCGACTTTTTATGTACATAATTTTTTATTTTATACATAATTATAACAAATCAATTGACAATTTTTATATTCAAGTTTAAACTTGCAACGTCAATTTAAATTGACGTTGCGAATAATATTGTTACAATTAATTTAGATGTTGGATGGTTAATAATAAAAACGACTTCGTTATTTGACACATTGAGTGTGGAAGAACACAGATCAAAACAATGTATTTTGTTTGTAAGATGTTTTGCAAATATCTCAAGATTTAACTTGCTTAGCATTACCAATAACATATAAATATTTTGCATTTTATTGGAAAAACAAAAGACAATCTAGACAAGTATTATAAAGGTGAAACTAATCCCTTTTACTGAGGAAGGGTATAGGGCTATTTTTGTTTTCTCAAATTGACGAGTGTGAAATCGCGGGGCACAGCTAGTAACGAATAATTTGTGTTCTGTAAACTAATCGTGATGTGCTTAGGACTTCACATAATCATTTGTTTCTTTTGTTGTTTGTATTTTTATTTTAAAAGTAAATATATTTATCAAAGGCTATAGGAGGCGTAAGAATGAACGTGACATACCGAACGTAACTAAAATTATGTTTACAAATTTTATCAATATGTACACTATTAACAGCATCAAAACATTGCCCTAATTATATTTACACTAGGCATTTATAAATGAGTTGTAGACCATATTAAAAAAAAATAGTAAAATTATTAAATAAATAAATATTAACTAATTGACAAAATTTTTCGAATAAAATATAATTCATAATTGTGTTTTTAAATGAGAAATACAGTCAGAAAAAAAAACAGAAAAAATATAAAAAGTACAGGATAATATCTAAAAAAATATATAATTTTTTTATTAATTTTATTTTTAAAAAAGATACTACATAAAGAAGATTCAAAACATTTCGACTTAACTTCAAAAATATACAAATTACTAATAATAACAATAGGACCATTAAAATAACACTTAAAACAAAATTAACATTAAATCACAAAGCACAGACAAACGCAGTATCACTTCTATATTACAGTTTTTAATCACATTTTCATTGATTGTTTGTAATGAATATTGTTTACAATTTTACTGTTCACACATAAATTTCAACTTCAAAATTCAAAGGATGGTGTCTCTGACTCTTCATTCTGACTGTGACGTAAGAGAAACCAACGCCACCATCGGTAACATTAGCGCTGGCGTGTGAGAAGTCATTATCTATCGCAGCTACACCCTATAAACAAAAACCTTTCGATTAATACCAAATAGTTAAATTTATGGAAATTATAAGAAAGTAGGTAAATAGGACACGGTCAACATGTAAATTATACGTATCTGAAGAAACACATGATTAGGATATATAGGTACAAATTAATGATTTCATAGCTATAGCGTTGATGCGGTATGGCGCTAAATTATGTATATTTTATTTATATATGCGTATAAATTACAAATATTAATTATTGAATAAGCAAGAATAGATAGGAGCGTATCGTAATATATAATTTATGAATTGAAGTAATATAGCCTGTAAAAGTAACAATACTGACCTAAAGCCTTTTCTGGTAAATACTTAAATAGGATAGTATTGAGTTGGTATATAGTTTTCCTATCATGAGAAAAAAATCAAAACAATGTGAATATTTGTACTATTACAAATCTTTGTGCAACAATTAAGCATGTGACTGTCGCCATTAATAAATCTTCGTTACGACGACACTAGATGTCAATATTTATAAGGTTGTGAGGCCAATGACCTTAAGTATTTAATCTTTATCCAAGCGATTATAATATACCCCTAATAACAAAACCTGTAAGTTTTTAAGCTTATTCGCTACATACTATTTAATTTTTATTTTTTATCAAAAATTGTGTACAAGCGTTAACAATTACGCAGTATTATGCAAATCGTGAGTGTAAGCATATTTTCTTTTAGCATTACGAAGTCTTGGTGATGCATGAACATTAATTTTTTACACATACATTTACTCACGGGTTTTTACAAAATCATTAACATGGTTGTATATATTATTCCTACCTTGGCATTCAGTCTAATATGAACAATCGTTCTTACGTTTAAAGCATGATAACAATAAGTCCGTACGCTTGCGTGTTCATAAAAGTTAGGGACCGTTTATTTTGTGATTCCCCGAAATGTTTATGTAATTAAATTGTAGTAAAACAATAGTCAACTATGAGTCACTAAGAACGTATAATCAATAGTTTAGGTGGTTAATATTTCATCATTAGTGCAAGGAAATTGTTATAAAAGCTTCCTCAACCCTTTTCACAGGCGGTAGGGTAGGTGTTAAATGTTTTTGTGGTATATTAACAACGGTAAACCAAACTTTATACTGTGAATTTATTAATCAAACTACTTTTACCCGACTTCCGCAAAAGAGTATGAATAATAAGTCATACTTTATATATTCGTAGCCTATAAACTGTCTAAGTGACATTTTCTCAAGAAAAATGTTTTTATGTAATTTGACCGGCAAATCTTTAGATATATATTAAATAAATAAATAAACTGTTTTCACTTCGTTAGTAACACACGTAGAAAAAAAAAACCTATTATACTTTCTTGTAAAAACACAAATGTTACACTCATAACTAAAAACAGTTTTTTTTTTACCTTAATAATTCTTTTCTCTGGATCACTGTAGGTCAAAACTTTTATTCTCTTCTTAAAAGGTATCGCAAAGTCTTTGACCCTCTGATGGAAGACCATTTTTCTATGCACCGTGTCACCGATGATCATATCGTAGCTTTCACAATAACACAAATAACACAAAAATATAATCAATAACGTAACACGCATATCTTAGCCACAGTTAATAAACAGTCTGTCATTTTACGCTAGGTTCAAACGCGACGACAAACAGGCGACGAGTGACTAATGTTAAAACGATAACCTCAGCTTGACATTTAACAGTTCGCTTCCCCGATACACATAGCGTTTTAAACCATCCACATAATTCATAATTATATTTGTATATTTAAAGAAACCGGTTTTCTTAATGGTGTAATTTTCTTATCAATCTCCAATCGTTAAAGAGTGGGTTTGTATGTCGTTATGATCTAACAAACAATGAACAATAAAATAATGAACAATTAGCCAATTGTAAGTTTGGTATGCAAATAACGCAAATGATTTTATTTCACAGTTTTTATAAACACATCAGTTATGCTTATGAATGTTTTTTTTTAACGTAAAATAATGACATCAAATATCAACAAAGACTTTGCACTTTGATCTTACGTAAAACAGCAATTCCGCAATTTTTTTTAACATATTTATTAACTGATTTTTTACTTATTTATGATTACATTTATTTTTTACATTAAAAAATATATTGTGTAGCTACATACTTTATAACTTTATAAGAGTAAAAAAATGAGTTCATAAAATTAATTCGTATTTTTTAACCCACTTCTAAAGGGGAGGTTATCAAATTTATTGTATTTTTTATGTATGTTACCTCAGAACTTTTGACTGGTTGAACCGATTTCTATGATTTTCTTTTAACTGAAAGGTGTTGCATGTCATTTGGTCCCATTTAAATTCAATTGAGATTTGACAAGTAATTTTCCAGTTATATCTAATAATGTATATTTGCTCGACTATTATTTCGTCGACTGACGATGTCTTAAACCGCATAACTTTTCATTGGGTTTACCGATTTTGATGATTCTTACTTTATTCAAAAGCTGATGCTTGTCTTGTGATCCCATTTAAATGTGGTTGAGATCTGATGACTGCTTTTTGAGTAATCTTTGATAGCGCGTATTTACTTGACCAATTTTTCGTGTACTTACGTTGTTGTTACTTGTCGACGTAACTGAATTCGTTTATTTTGCCTGTGTGGTTACGGCAGTAAAGAATATAGCCACCCCCTCTCTTCCCGTGTTTTTTGTAACAGGTGACTAAGGGATAACACAGTTCCACTACCACCTTGGAACTTAAAGATTCGACCGATGGCGTGATAACCATCCAACTGCTGGCTTTGAAATATACAGGCTAAAGACAAGCAGCAGCGTCTTCGGTGCGACAAAACCAGCCCTGCGGTCACCAACCCACCTGCCTAGCGTGGTGACTACGGGAAACACACATGAGCTCACGCCATTTTTGGCGCGAACTTGTGGAGGTCTATGTCCAGTAGTGGACTGCGATAGGCTGAAGTGATGATGATGATGAAGTGATGAGGAAACACAATTATGTTAACATGTATTTGCAAATTATATGGCGTTATTGATTATTGCATTACAATTAATTTTATTTTCACTCTGAACTTGAGGTATGATTTATTATATGTAGGTAATATAAAAAGTATATAATTTTCGGTCGGCAATTTTTCTCTTTTTACATAGTATCTTATTATTGTTTTTGCCAAAAATTCTGTATAAAATTGATTTTTTCTCATTCGTAACTTTTTCTTTTGACATAATGATTAATGGTTTTCTTGGTAGTGCTTCTCGGATGCTGATAAGAAAATTTAAAAAGTTTTCGAATTAAAGTACGTAAGATCTCGATGAACTCAGAGATCCGTTTTTTAATTATTGAAATTAAGTTTTAAAAACTGATGTGCTTTTAAGTAATTAATAAATTGCACTTAATACGATAAACATCTTTCTAAAAGTTTGATGTGATCGAGATCAAACCCGTGACCTTTAGCTCAATAGCCAGTTTTTATGACTAGTGCGTCAACCCGCTATCTCTTTTTGTCTGTTGTTCGGAACAAAACCAGCGTTAAGTTTTTTGTAATTTTTAATCATTGATGTTAAGAATTTTTTATTTTAGATTATGTCTTAAAATACTATATGTATATAATATAATGTTTTTGTTATTTTGAGTAATATTATTTAAAGTAGTCGTCAAATAACTTTCTTTTAAGTTTTTAAAATTAAATTACACAGACGTAACTAGTTTTCACACATTAAAATGTTGATTTTTTGCTCGGTTTACGTTTCTGAGAAATAAATTTAAGAATATCCTTATAAACTTAAGTTGAAATCAACAATTTAATGAAACTCAGAAAAATCAACCATGATTATTTAATTAATAGCATCCGTTTTAATTATTATATTTAGTTAGTAAAGTTTTTAATAGGCTCTTTCTATAATTAAAAAAAAATCATAAAAAACTGACAATCTAAAAAATAATTGGTTAA
The DNA here is from genome assembly GCF_905220565.1 of Melitaea cinxia. NCBI lineage: Eukaryota > Metazoa > Arthropoda > Insecta > Lepidoptera > Nymphalidae > Melitaea > Melitaea cinxia. Next base: position 9,896,135 of record NC_059404.1, read on the forward strand.
TACGCATAAAAAATAATTCCTAACCAACACAATGATACTTTCGTATATTAATGTTTTTCTTGCATATTTTATTTCATAAATAATTAATATCATTATTATTATAAATATTTGCTAAACTTAAAAAAAATAAAATTGTACCTATTGCTCAAAATATTTAATAATAACTGGAACATTTTTGCGGTTTAAACTATATTTAATCGAATATTTATTTTTTAATTTGTGTTAAAAAATATAACTATGTGTTAATCTAACAATTAACTACAATCGCGCATTAGGAAAAAAGCAGTCATGTTAGTTAATTTGTGTTTCTTAAATAAATAAATAAATAACTTAGTTTCAGTTTAAGTGAACTCGGTGTTAAGTTACCACCATTACCTATTATGTGCTGTTCGTCTAATGTGCATAATATAATTTCATTAAGTCTCTCATTAGCATGATATATTAGGAACTTGTTAATTATAAGTGTTATTAATGTTTTATAAGAGCAGTTAAAAATATTTTTTTCATTATTATATTGTAATTTATTATTGTACTTAATATAAGCCCGTGAAGTGTCTTGTAGCCTTCACTACCTTTTACCAAATCCATAACAAACATTTTTATAACTAAATAAGAATTTTAGTCATTATGTTATCATATTCTGTCTAATGATCAGGTAGTTTTACATCTAAATCTTTACCTTCAGATATTATAATAAGTACTAAAGGGAAATAAAGGAAGATATGTATAAACAATTTTTAATATCATATCAAAAATCGACCGTTCCAGCGGGGATCGAACCTGCATCTCCGACTTACCGTGTCGGTGCTTCAGCCAATTATGGAAGCTATGGAACGATGTAACCGCTAGATCGATTTTTTTTGATATGATGATTTTATATTCGGTCTAAGCGACCGTGGCGCCGTCTATAGTAAGTTGAGTTTACAGTACTCGTAACTATTCAAAATTTCACATTACAATGAAGAACATATGTATTTTCGTATTTTTGAAATTTCATTGTATTTAAAAACTACTTTTAAAAAAATCTTTCACTCGGACATCGTCTGTTATCTTAGTTCTTAATAAAAGTAATATTGAAATGTCTATATGGAATGTATCGATCGATTGACAGCAAAACATACCTAGATATACTAACCGTCGGGTAGGAGGGGGCTATGAACGCTTCCCAATTTATGTGTATACATATACTATTTTTGACATTGTAAGAATACGATGTCGGATGTGTGGATAATTCAACAATGATTTTTGTCGAATACCGGTATGTGGATAAATCAACAATGATTTTTGTCATACCGTTAAATACTAATGTTCATAATTAGGATTTGTTTTTTTTTTTTGTATTTATATAAATAATAAATTACGCACTAAAGTATGGAGTGATATAATAAATATGTTTAATTAGACGATTTGACAACACTGTGTTTCTACATATCGACGGAGATGAATATCGTGTGTGCAAAGGGTTCAAATATTAAAATATTGTTATTTTGTTTGAAATTCGTAAATTTAAAATTTGTAATACTTTTAAAATTTCAATTTATTAAATAGCTTTTAGTAATAAATTCAAGTTAATAACACACTAATATAAACACACATAACTCAAATAATTAATTCAATGAATTACGTGATTCATGACACAAAATAAATCATTATTTTAAAATATTTTTTATTTCTTTCTAAAAGGGTAAATGACGTTACTCGTTAGGTCAAAAACTTTTATTTTCAACACATTAAAACATACTGAAATGAAAAGGGTCGAATAATTGCTTTTATTTTGATTAATAATTATTTTTTCAGTTCACCCAAAAGTTTTTGTAGGTCTCTCAAACTCCTGGAGTTTTGGTACTTTCGACCAACAACCATATTAACTGTGAATGTGTGTGTGAATTTAACCACAATTACTGTGAGAAACTTATGCAGCGTAAAATAAATATATATATGCAATACAATACCTCCCAAAAATATTTACCCACACTATTTTAAAGGTGTTTTTAAAAACAATATCTTTACGTAAAATAATATTGTTAATTGTAATTATTTTATAATTATGATAATAAAACTTACATTACACACAAGAAAGCCAATGTTTTTACGTGTATATATTTAAATTTTTCCTATCACGTCATACCCAATTTCTTCTTATCGTGTAAGGTAGCAATAGATATGTCGTGGTGACGTATTAAACCTATTAGACTAATATATATAGGTATATATATGATGGCATAAAAAAGAGCGCACAAAGCGCAAGCGGAAGCCAGGCACATATACTTAAAAAAAAATAAAGCTGGTAATTATGTATTCTACTATATCTAAGGAACGTAATAAAAAAAAAACATAATTCCAAAATGAAAACACTCACGTCTTATTTATTTATTATTTATTTATTTATTTATTTACAGAAGAAAAAAAGATACAATTTATGTGATAAACAGTGCAGCAAAAACAATGCGCAGTTTAACAGGGCACTGTGTTTCTAAAGTAATAATACTAAAGTACATAAGACATTATATACTAACATAACAATATGATATAAGGCTTTACAAATATAGATTATACATGAATGTTTTTGTCTGTTACATGGATTTAAAATGTAGTTGTAATATTATGTATTTCAATTGTTTATGATCTGTGATTTACTGTTTATTTCATTGAAATGAACAAATTAAAAATGAATATTTGATCATGTGTAAACCTACCAATTTAACTCTCAGAACACATTGATAAAATACGAATATTCTGTGAACAAACACGTCCTTATAGATTTTGTTTAGCAATCGTAAATACAAGTTATAAAGTATATTTCTCAGCTATCTGTCTCAGTGAGGGTTAAGGCGGGATTGTTTGGTAAGCCCGGATTTACCCGAGTTCATTCCCCGCTACATTGTTATAGCTAGAATCGTACGATGTTACGTTTTCTAGGAATTCACTCGACGAGCTTGAATTTCTGAATTTCTTTTAAACTTCATCTTTTATTGAGTTGAGTTTATCGTGCAGAAGTGAGCGTTTTCTTTCAATTGTTATTTGTTTGAACAGATACACGTACACTTTAATTTTATAAAAAAATATCAGTTTGTGTGTATTCTATTTTAATTTCCTTTATTAGTACTATGAAGTAATACAGACGATGTTACCTAACAGGATTTGCGCGAAATATGCTTTTCATACAACGTAATACAATAGAATACAATGAAGAAGTGGCAGCCAATAATATTAATTTTATGTTACTAAAGATTTATGTAGCACAGGGGTGAAGTAATAACCACAACCTTCAACTCTAGCAAAGTTGCGGGGTTTATCTATAACGAATATATTAATAGTTTAAAAGTACAGTATAGTATAGTTTAAAAGTACAGAAAAATATTACTGTAAAACATTACAGGGTATTAAATAGGTACAACATATGTTAACTATTTCGAATATAACAGGATAAGAAAAATATCTAAATCCTTATTTATAGACAATTTATTTTGATTGACTGTCGATAATCTCACACGTTGTAGGAACGCTAGAAATAAATCTCATGTAATGTTATCTTATTTACGGATATGTTGAAATTCGTGTTAAACAAAAGTTTAGTTCAATAGAACATCGAAACGAATAAGTCCTGGAAAATCCCAACTAAAATCAGAAAATCTCTCTATAAGGCTTCTTACGGACGGAGTTTGTTGAACAACTTGAAACTGTAAGAATCCGAATTTACTTGGAAAGTAAGATCGGTATAAACATCTTAGTTAGACTTTGTTTATTGTTACCTAGCAACAAGTTGATTATTATAGGTGTTGATTGTATACTATCTGAAAGTATCAGTTATATGTATGTATTTTTGTATGGTGTATGTGACTTAATTTATTTGGTAATGTAAGTTTTGACTTAATACTGACGACCTAAACTTTGATCACACCACTCCGGATATTTGTAATTGTATCTTTTTTTTATCTAAGTGTTAAATTTAGTAATAAAGTTTTTCCCTTCACCGTCATTCGTTTTTGGACGAAAATAAAAAGGAATAGAAATTATGATTTTTTTAAATTGATCTCCGCATATTTGCCTGCTATTTTTTTATTATTGTTTATAACAAGTGTCAGGGTGTAAAAGCCCTTATCGCAGTAGATAAAATGTAGCGACAGTTGCTGACGATGGATTCTTTTTTCATTGCTCTACTGTGATATATTCCGTCTATTCGAAGAGTATCGGGATTTTCGTTTAAATATCCCCTCCGTTCGATTTGTGCCCTTATTTTTATCCATTTTTATGCAGGGGATTTATATACTTTTTATTCACATCATTAATGGGTAATGTATTTCTGTAAACTGTTCTACGTATTTATTTCATTATTCAAATTTTTTTAATTACTATTGATTGCATGCTAATTTAGCTAAATTTATTAATTTATAAATATCAGGTAAAAATATAAATAATATATATAATATGTTATATAAATATCAGCTTAGCCTCGTAGCTTGTAGATAAGAGAAGAAACTTTGTAAAAAAATAATTATTAATTACATACATAGGTACCTATATAATCTATTGTTGGGTCTTTTACTTATTTTATATGTTTTCGGAATATTTTCTGTGTTATGATAAATCTTTATCTGTATATATATATTTTTTAATTATATTTGAATTAATTCACTACTTCATGTGATTTCTCTCTGTGAATATTTAATTTTTGTGTGTTAGAAGTATATATATATATTTTTAATTGCAGCTAATAATAATAATAATAAAATAATAAATATACAGTATATTATAATTTTTGTATGCAAAGGCGGACTTATCTCTAGAAGAGATCTCTTCCAGCCAACCTGCGGTAGTGAGATATAATGTCATAAAGCAGGCTCAAAAGTGCAGATGTGCTGTTTTTAGGTACTATATAGATAGTATGTAATAAAATACTATTAGGTATGCTATACAATGCAATATATAACAGAAATAATCTGTTGTCGAGACAAGCACATCTTATTTATTATACACCTATTATGTATATTATTTTTATTAAACATAGATTTAACTGACTTATGCTTTTGTGATTTCTATTCGTATAGTGGTACATATGATTTTATTTCTATCAGAATCCAATAATACAGACTCACTTGTATCTCCCCAGATGTATCTTATTACATTTAGTACGCCGTAGTGATTCTTCAAGAGCCTGTCCAATAATATTGAATCCCCTACGCTCATTAGTAACGAATGAGCTTGGTGAGGGGAACTGTACTTACAACTTGTAATTACACCAGAAACATACATTTATTACAATATATTGAAGAAAACATATATTGAATTAACTTTATTGTTAATTAATTAATATTTCAATACCTTGGTTTTTGTTTTCTTATGCTTTTAAAATTTATAAATTTAACAAAGTGTAGGGTGTGGAGACACCAGACGACGCAGTTGCGTCTTGCGGCACCACGGCACGGCGACACGACGAACGGTAGGGAGGAGGTAGTAGAGAGGAACTTAGCGCAGGATAATCTTTATCCTAGCTGAATCAGACTTTCTGAGAGCTACCGGTCAAAAGGAATGTCTTCAACTGCATTGTTCATTCTCATTTTGATATATGGTAGCCAGTAAGGTATATTCATTCCTCCTTATAACTTTGATAGCGTGGTGTTACTGAGGTCAGCGCCATCTAGAGACGATTGGGTTACTTAACAATGTCATCCTATTTTAATAAGGTTTGTTACATAAATATCTTTTACCATTTTTATAAGTATTTAAGCTTTCACGGTTTCAAACACACCTGAGTCTATGGGACTTACCACAATTACCAGGTGACCATCCGTGACCCTGGCCCCGGCAACGGCGCCGAAATATCGTGTGTTCTTTTTTTTTATATATATATAGAAATTCAAGCAATAGCAATGACAAAAATTAAATACGCATAAATGTTTTTCAATTTATTTTTAACAATTCCGTACAAAGACGTTAAAGCACCCTCTCCTTTTACGGCGAAGGATTTAAAGTTTAATTTGCCCCACGATTCCATTTCCGGGTTGCAGATGTATATACATATGTGTTAGTCTTAGAGTTTCTTGCACGGTATTTCTACAACATTTCCGACAAAGTATGAGACGTCTTTGTGTTACAGTCTTATAGCATTGATCAGTGTTAAAAAAAAACATACAAATGAAATCTAAAACCAAACCTCTGGTATTGAACGAAGTATTACCTCGTGTCCATCGTTTTTATTTTAGATATACGATATTCATTAATAAATAATTTAATATGAAGCCTAATATTAAATTGTTTACATATAAATCTAGATGTAAATAGCTCCATATTAAAATGATATAAGTCATTTGAATTTCATCACTAGCGTTCTAGAGTTGTGGTACTAGTCACCTTGACGGTGACGGTCGCTGGTTCAATTACCGCTTAGGGTAGATATTTGTATTTGTACAAGTAGGTATTATTTTGTTTCTGGTCTGGGCTTCTATTCTCGTGAGTCTGCCCACCATTCTTCGGAGATTACATAAAGGCGTCTGTCTCGGCTATTATAATGGACACTTAATTGCCATTGTTATTAAATTATATCGAAATGATCCACAAAACTGTAGTGGAGTACTGTAGTGGATTAAGCTCAAACTATTTTTTAATGTGGGGAAAATGTCTTTGCGTAGCACTGAAACGCATACCTACAGTTAATTCATTTAAATCCAGTTCAACTTATTAGTATAATTATCATTATATCATATGAAGTATCATCATATAAAGTATCATTTATTGTTGAGTTTTAGGTATATTTTGCAAATTTAATGATTCGATAGTAAAACACATTGTTATAATATGTAGGGATGTACGCGTCACACCCATAGTGATGTATGGCGAATAAATATAGAGATCGAATGGTCCGCAGGTGCGTTGGTTTGGACATAAAACCTTTTTTGTATCGTTTTACATGAAACATCGTTTTTACTGTCACAGTGAAAATTTAGACACATATTTTATTTTCTATTTTTTTTTTCGTATTTCGTTTTGTTGGCTCCTATTTCTATTGTACTTGTTTAATCTTGAGTAGGTACTTAGTATTTTGCTTATCTAATAATGTATGTAAGTACGTACTGGGTTTGCCTTTTATACGACTGTCCCTCCCTTAGGCTTACTGAAAGGTATTTCTTAAAGAATTAAGTCGTACTAGCACCACTACTGTTTGAAATTGTTGTAACTTTATTTCCTCTTCTTTTCTTTATTTCAATTTTTGTTAGTTAAAAATATAACGAATAAATAAAAAATAAAAATAAAGTGTGTACCTACGTTGTTAATATATTGATATGGAAGTTTGGTTGGCAAACTATTCAATGTTGAAAATATGACAGTTAATATAATTTAAATAGTTATTTGTCTAATTAACTTTCTTTGTTTATCTTTCTTTGTATTTACAACTAAAATGAGAATCAATTACATGTCTACAACTAATTTTATCTATTAACGATTTTTTTATATATAAAAATGTATAGCTGCTATGATCAGGAAAAGCTAAACAGTAATGATATTCACCTCGGTAAAGCGTTTCCTTTATCCGTAAACAGTGTACATTTGGGAAATTTTAGCGGACCAGCCGCTAGGGCGTTGCCATGGTAACCAGACATACCTCATGTGGGCTCCAAAACTTTAAATTGTATTAGGGAACGCAAATATTTTTGCCTCAAGCGCGTGATTCTTTCATATAGTAATTTATGACTAAATTTAATTTATAAGGTTTTCAATGCTCATCAGCCACATAAAAAACGATCAAAACACTAAGCTTTATCATATTATTTCTATAGAATGTATGATTTACACAGAGATAATACGAGTATAATGATTTCAAACGAAACGTAATAAATTTCAGCAAATATTTGAATACGTGAATTAATTGAATATTCTGTTTAGAAAGCATTTGTGTAGCTGTTTAAATGGAACAATAGCTAAACTTGAGTCGCATCATTTTACAAAGACTGTTTCAAATACCATTAATAATACAGGTATAATATAATGTAGGTACGTTAAATGAATTTATAATACAATTAAATATATTCCTCGAAAATGTTGTTATTAGACTTAATACGTAAATTTTTCTTACTTATAGGTACTTATCACCAACACAACAAAAAGTCTGATTATATCACTTACACGACAATATAATGATAGAAATCATGTAACTTTCGTTCAGCTTTTATCTTAAACATAAAAGTCCGTATAAACAATAACATTATCATCAAGAGAACCGCTCGTAGATTGCGGTAATATAATACACGAGCTTCCAGAGATAAACATAAGAACAATAATCGATAATAAACAACTATGATTATTTGTAGACATTTATCGTTATATAATATATTAAATACAATAAATTTCAACTGCACGTAGGCTTCGGTAATACGCTTAAACAAGCTTTCAGAGATGAACATAAGACCAACAATCGATAAAGTAATTATGTTTACTTATAGGTATACGTTTTTTGTATTTTATTCTAAACTAGCGACCAGCCCTGGCTGTTCACGGTTGCAAGAATTATCAAAGTTCCTCTACTATATTATGCATGTATTATAAACCTTTCCCTGGAATCCGCATCAAAATCCATTGAGTAGTTTTAAAGATATAAGCACACAGACAGCGGGAAGCGACTTTGTTTTATACTATGTAATGATTAACAACATCCACGGCCAAATAAAAAAGTGAATAATCATCAAGAGAACTTAGTTGCCCATACTATTTGTACTTCAAGTGCAATTTATATACGTCATAATTAAATATTCTTTTTAATATGTTATAATATATATATTCTTTTAATACATTTTAGTTTTTACCACGATGCACGTTATGTGTTACGTGACGCACTTACCGCATGATGTTCCAGTTTTACCAGAACTTATAGAAGGAATGGTATCTTTACTTTTTTCACTTTACTTTTGAGGTTAAGCCTCGAAGATCCCTTGGGATGCAAAGGGCATCTCTAGACCTCTTCACGCTACAGTAGAGGAAGGATGTACGCATATCGCCATTTTCTTCCACCTAGTCATCCACGGTAGGTAGGGGTAGTCGAAGGATCTGCCTCATGCTTCTTTTTTGCTGCCTCCTTTCCTACCTAACAGCACACTAACCCCTTTTCGCTGGTTACATTCGATAGCGTAAGGTTTCCGTCTACTTGAGCAGCTGTGTTACTATGGCTTATATACCACATTAATTTAAGTTACCTTTATTTATTTATTTATTTATTTATTCTTAATGTACACCAAAATACAGACACATATAAAGAAAGATACAATACAAGATGTACAAAGGCGATCTTATCGCTAAATAGCGATAAGATCGTATATATAGCGATACTTTCTTAATATATATATTTTTTGTGTTTAATTTTTGATTTGGCAGTTTCGTATTTTTATCACAACTTCTTGAGGGTATAATATGGTTAAATTTTTTCTATCTATTTCTTTAATAATAATATCAATATTAACATCATCGACACCTCCGTAAGGCGATATGATACCTAGTCTATGTTTCATTAAACCACGAAGAAGGATAAAAATAAAATATTATACTATTTTTATTATGTAAAACTGAGGAAATTGTCTTAATAAGGTACTTCAAAGACTAAATTTGTTTACAAATGATAATAACGGGACAGGTATGAGTAAATGCAATTGTAGGAACAGCGGACGTAACAATTTAGTTTCCTTTGTTGCCAGCGCATACGTAATGTTAAATGAATAATACATCTTACACCACAAGTGACTGAGGACTGGGTTACCACATACTATTAACTAGCTAAAAATTCTGCATTTTATAATTTAATTTTAATCTATGCTTACTACACACACACACGATATGTAGATACAACATGATACAAAACAACAACAAAAATGTATAATTCTCATTGAAATACTCTTACTCTCATTACAATTTCAATCATTAATTTTTTTTTACAAAAGTAAAACATAAAAATTGTCATAATTATGGGATTTTTGAAAATTTTAATTATAAAACGTAAGCCAGAGGAGGTTAGGACTATAAGGATCAGAAACTCTATGCATATCTTGAGCTCCAAGATCCTGCTCTAAATTCGGATGAATATTCAGTAGACAAAGACGCTGCAAATAATCTCACTATCCGGTAGTTCAGCTCCCACTATGAGTTCATATAAGCAAAAGACTCCTGGCCACGTCGTGCCTGGCTAAATACTCGAAACGCGTATCAGACGGAAACGTATACTACCAGTACATGGTATTCGTGTATCAAAAGCATGGGGTCGTTCTAGTAAATGCATATTACGATCCAATCCTAATATCCAAAGCGCATAGTGGAATACATACAATACTATTAATAACTTTCATATTTAGTATTTAATTTGATTCAGATCAAGTCAATCATTTATTTCAATTTTATTTCTATACATTTGTAAAAAAAACATTTATGAATTCTTTTTTACCACTTTGTTTCAAGTGATTAAAATGTGTATAGCTTTTTGATATAAAAACTTATTGAGTGAAGTCAAGGACAGACAGACAAATAGAGAGACGGATGTAACGAATATACAAATAATATACCTTGTTGATTACGGAATCCAAAAATATACAAGAATTACAATATATTTACTGTCAATGCATACATTTTTCAAATACAAATACAGATAAAATGAAAGAAACGGCTTTAATTGTGTCTGGGATAGAATTTCAGGGACATTTTCGGCGCTGTAAAGTAAAAATTCAGTTAGCAGAATCGGCACAACCATTACTTGCTTTAAACGACTGATATTCCGAGTCCATTTGAATTAAAGCCGGGTATATGTCCAGGTAATAGGTCGTATGAATCGGTTGGATCGGACGGCATGCACTAATTGACCGGCACGCCGAAGGGTTGGATTAGCCCGATATCGATTTGTTGAGTGCACAAAGCGCTGTAATTTGAGCACCGTACCTTAGTGTTGAACTTTGTAGTGCACTTCGATTTTAATTAACAGCGCTTGATAAAGCGATATAAGCGCTATGAAGATTGATTGATTTAGTGACACTTAATACGTGTCACGACTTGAAATATCATGTTAGAAATTAATTGGGCTAGTAATAAAAATTGATTACTTGATAAAAGCAGCTTTAAATATTGCTAGACTGTGTTTTATTGCTAAGAGTTCTGTTTGTAATGATTTAAGTTTAGGAAAAATAGATATATGTAATAGGTAGACTTGACTATGAACGTATCTCTATACATATAATAAAATGGTAGGAAAGTCAAAACTGTACATTGAATATTTTTTTAAAAGAAAACTTGGGGTGTGATCTACAATCGATACCGAAGCCAAAAATATAGTTTTTTGAATTTATTGTCTGTTTGTCTGTTTGTCTGTTTATCTGTTTGTTATGTATGTCTGGGATAAACTCAAAAAGTACCGCATGAATTTACTTCAAATTTGGCACGACTATTATTAAGAAGTCGGGTCAACATATAGGCTACATATTATCATGCTATCACCTACCGGGAACGAGCTGTGAACCTTTATTTCCTCAACGCATTCTGTAACAACGTGTAATCTAACGACGCATGTTTGAATATTGTTGTTATTATGTTAATAACCATGCTATATAAGCTAGTTCCACACTATAAAAATCACGCAATATAAGTAACTAAGCCAATAAACATAGTTAAATGAATATGAGTAGACAAGACAATTTTAAAGCAGCGCCATCTATGAGATTTTTCTGTTGATATGAAATGTAAAGAAGAAACGGCTAAATGAATGTCATATTAAAATGTATAATCGTAGGTATTTTTGATGCTGTATAGCGTTCACGCAGATGACGTCGCGGGCAGCAACTAGTGCTAAATATTTTGATTTATAATTAATTAGTTTTTTCGGCTGGACTTCTCGTTAAATCTGTTTTTAGTTTCAATTTTGCTTTACGTTTGAACTTCAAATAATTTTTTAAGTGTTCATATAAATTCAAATTCAGAAATATATAAATACAAATATTAACATAAATACAGTCAAAATGGCGACTAAATTAAAGTTATCAAAGTAGTTAGACTCAATGTGTTCAGTGTAACACGGCATGGCGGATTATTTAGAAATCTCTTTAATAAGAAGAGCCTCGGGCCCTGCAGCGTGGAATTAAAAGCTTCATTTACCATTTCAGTGTTTTGTATATTAAATATAATATAATATTCTAATGATAGAGAATTATTGGTGAAACAATAGCGAGATAAATTAAATTGTTATACACTTTTCAAGAAAATTCTTAATTAGTTAATAGTTAGTTACATTCAATATTAATTTTGTTTTAATAATTATGATGTCTATTTTATTTTGAACTAGCCCGTTGGCACAGTTTGTATATAGAATTATTTACAAGTATATTTATCAAAAAAAAAAAATAATAATAGATATACCAATCGGCTGCTACCTATAACACAAGCATTAAGTTGCTTACTTTAGGAACAGACGACCGTGTGTGTATTTATTTATTAAGTCTCCACTGCGAAGCAAATCTATACTTTGAATAAAATGCTTAATTAAAAATTGAACAAGCTGTATTTTTATAGGATAGTATTATTTTCTACCCTTGTATTAAAACGGTTACACACTTCATCTTGATAATATTTTGAAAAGTTTTAGACGACTCGTGGTCATCAAAACTGAAATCAAAACTGCAATGATTTTCATTTTTCTATAAATGCCTTTCTGGCTGTCGGTATCCATATAGCCGTACATCATGCCGATAGTGCTGAAATAATTTAAACAAAACTTGGAATGATTTGTGTCAATACTAGTATCTTTATTTTTAAGTATTTAACCAATTGTTTTTTTTTTGCGTTTTGATTTAGCATCAAACCACGAGTACATCTGTAATGATCACTTGTTGAAAATAATGTTGAAAATCTAATTAGATAATTAAGATTTAAAAAATGATTTCTTTACTATTGAATGTATAACTTATGAAAAATCTTTATCATCATATTTTGACTTTTGACTTTTTGATTTGACTGAAATGCTATTTCAAGATAAAATAGTGCTTTGTTAAGATTGTGACATTGCTGTAGTAGCGATAAAAAACAATTTAATCTCACCATAAGTTAAAACTAAAATGTATTCTAAATTCAAAACTTTATCGACTTCAAATTATCGTTAAAAATATTAAAACAGTACAAAAATTTCGAGCTTAAAATAGGACGTAATTTTGGTGATTTTTTTATTGTATTTAAATATTGTCTAAAATTAAAAAAAATATATTTAATGTTTTTATTATGAATAAATATTTTTAAATTAATTTTATGTACTTTTCTTAATAAGTTTTAATATCTCAAATTTTATGTTATGATAAAAAAATCATTATTTATTTATTTATTCATATTACCCATTATTTTGTGAATATTCTTGATATATACGTATCTGAAGTTCAAACTTTACTAAAACCATTACCAAGACAAGAGCAACGTGAAATTTTTATAACTTTGTATAGTGTGAAGCAACTTCTTAAAACAGTATCTTATATTAGTAACTATGAAAGCGCAAGTATTATGTTGGTCCAAGAACTGAAAAACAAAAACTCTACTACAAAAATTATTATTAGAAATCTTCAAGTCATTTATGTTGATAGCTTATCTGTAATTGTTTGTTAGTAAATGTATTTACTTTGACTGGTCCCTTGACGTTGTTCGTATGTATCATACTCTCTACTCCAGTTTTCAGGGGTTCGATTCCCATCCCGAGTCAGGGTGTAATATCTGTTTGTTTTTATTAGTTTTATTTATTTATACATTTATTGTAAAAATATGTGTTTCAATCAACCAGCTCTCTACAACATAACTAGACATACTAAACGATACTACGAACATTCTCGGGATACATCATTCCTATTTGAAAATTTAGTACATTATTACATATCACGTTTATCAGTAAAAATGTAGGGATTTTTTAATCAAATTAATTATTTTAGATAAATGAACAGTAAATCCTATGACTTGTACCAATCATCGTTGTTGATCCTATTCTGCCACTATCCGCAGGGGCTGCGTCTCAGTCAACGCTAAAAGCATGTTGTCTCCTCCAATTTGCGTCTGATGTCACACCGCACTCTGTGTTACATCTTACCGTTGATACAATTTGCCCTTTCACATTTCTATACTATTTTGTGTTTTAAAAAAAATACCAAGATAGTGTTACAAAAATAACATAGCTTGACATTAAAAAACACAGGCACACAAAAATATGTGCTTTGTATCTTTGACCAGACCCATCAACGGTTATGTATTTCCATGCACTGAACCCTAATCTGGGGTCCGTTTGGTCCCTAAATGCCTAATTTTAAGTAGAATCCAAAAAAAGAAAACAAAAATGACTAAAAATAAAAATCTTAAAAAAGAAATGCATTTATGGAGACGGTTTTTTTTGAGCTAGCATAATTTTTAATAACCTTAAATGGATATAGTCAAAGGTACAGAGCAATTTTTTTTGTGGGCCTACGTTATTGTTTTGTCTGATTTTGTAATTTATATAAGCCGCCAACCCGCATTGGAGCAGCGTGGTGGATTAAGCTCTGATCCTTCTTCTACATGGGGAAAGAGGCCTATGCCCAGTGGGATATTACAGGCTGAAGCGTTTGTAATTTATTACGGATTTTAGTGCACTTAAACATTTCATTAACACTAACTAGGTAATGAAGGTGAGTGTTAAGATTACCCGTATCATAATCATTATTGCCAGTACCATTAATTATTAATATTATAAAAAAATATATACATTATAATAATAAAGCCACTTGTGTAAGTCGAGATCACAAAATAAGATTACATCCATGGTGTAACGAAAAAAAGTTTATTTTTAATGTAATTGCGTAATAAACAGTGTATTCAAATGACTTTTTGATCTCCTACATACGTTAGTACTTAACAATATAACTATGAATAAATGCCAATATCGTAATCTAGTGCCCCGCCACGCTCACTCTCTAGTCGCAAATTGACGTAGGCGTAGCCCAGGCCCCCAGCTGTGACAACTGCTGAAGCCAATGAATGAAGATTATCATAAGCCATGATTGCCTGGAATAAATGAAATTTAATATATACAACGTTGTTCTAACAGTACTATTAGTATTAATTTTTATTTTGTTTACCGATCTTATTTGATAGTTTATTGTACTTATTTTTTTTTGTTACTTCTTTGAATTATTTTATAATTACAATACGATACGATTTAGCCTGTAACTTGCTAGAATTTAGTAGAAACTAGTAATATACTTAGTTGAAACGAAATATCACATTTTAATTTTTTTATACCATACTATATTTGAACGTTAGTCACTTTATGCGGAGTTAGTTGTCACAAGGTTCAAAAAAGGCCTCCTTAAATTTTAATGGTAGAATTCAAATCTGATTCTATCAAAATATTGTTATATAAGTAAATAAAGATACCAGGGGGAGGGGAGGGTTATAAATATTAATATTATTTTAGACAACCTGTTACTTATGCGATAATTTTATTAATGACGACGGTCAAATATTTTATTTTTGCTCAAACTGAATATTTGTATTAAGTCAAATATTCATCTGAATATTTTTTGTGGGTCTCCCCACTATATGTTCAAGATATTCGTTAATGAAGCTATTAAACCCAGTTGTTATCATATTTTATTGATAACTGTTGTGAAGCAGCTAGTTTCTAAACGTTTAAATTAATAACTTAATTACACACAGCGATAATGTTTTTGTCTGGTACATGAGCACTGATGTAGAGACCCTAATGCATTTATGTTAGTACGGATACTTCGTACTTAATAGCGCCGTACACTTACATGAGATAAGACCGACCGCCACCATTTAGAACTTTCCAGTAAAAATGAAAAACATTCTATACGCAACACGATCACAGTATTAAATAGTAGTAAACAGTTTAAAATAAGAATATTCTTTGAGTGAACAGTCGCTGATGGTTCATGACTAATGGAACTCCTACACAAAACATTTGTTACATTTGCAAACGCCGCCGGACGTCGAGTATTATTCAGATCCCATCTACACGCTAATGTAATTTATTTATATCGTACTCACATTTATTGGTCTCTGATCGACACTGTTGTAGAAAACCTGTTTCTCTCTCTTCATAAAAGGTATTGAATGGTATTGTGCTTTTGTATGAAAAATTAACTGTTTCTTGTCCGCTTCTCCAAGAATTAAATGTTCGCTTTTAACTAGTAGCGCAGTGATCACCACCATAAATAGAATTGCTTCAAACTTCATTGTTACTCGTAGAACTTGGAATGTTGCACACGTTTTGGACTTGTTTATTTTAACAATTTTCTGAACGTGACGCTACGCTGCGTCCACAGAACCGAGAATAACTGAATCAGATTGTTGATTGAGCAACAAATGTACGCAGATAGATAAGTGAGTAACGTATGTGTATGTATACTAAACGATAGATATTTGTGAATTGATTTACATATAATTTATAACGTTTTGATCGAGTACGACGAAACTGAAATTATAGACCTGCCAAAGTGGAATCATAATTTGAATTTAAAACATTCACAACCTGAAAAAAAAACAAAAATTAAAAACATTTTTCTTAAAATATATTTCAGTATCTCAAGTATTTAGAAATTCTAAATGAGCAATAAATTGTGGTTGAACATCACTTAAAGAAAGTTTTTAATAGGATATATCGCACCTTTGTGAAAACAGTTTTCATTTCAATATGAAAGAGTTGCACGCATTGGAGCAGACAATAGACCGGCGGGAATCGCGACCGAAGGCATTTTCTATTTTAAATGCAAGGGTAAAGGAAGGGTTCGTGTATTAGTCCGAATCCATTCTGTGTCTTCCGGCAGAATGTTGGAAACAATCTACTCCCCAATTTTATGGAGGGCGTTGTCAGGGCTTAGGTAAAGAGGTGGGAGGCCCGCCGTTTGCGGCAAAATGGTAGAATTTTATATAAATTGTGACAAGACAAAGTTTGCATTGTTTGAAGGAAATTTGATTTTCAACAGTAAAACAATAGTTGGCTGAAATTCGTAAAAGTTTAAAGTACTATTTGAAAAATGCGGATATATTTTCAGTTTGTCGCCTACCGAAATTCGAACACTTACATACTTAGATACATATTTTATGCGATATATTGGAAATACTTTTATTTTTATTTTGTTATAACGATGTAGGAACGTTCCTTTTCTTGTAACTATGTACCTACACTTCACTTTTTATAAATTTAACTATTTTGATTGTGCAGTCAACCTTATTTTAAAATAAAAATTAAACTAACTTAAATGTTTGATATTAGGATGATGACATTGGGAAACATTCAATGATTTCGTTAGTACAACCATAATAATAAATATGATCAAATAAATTCCTTCATAATAATGACCAATCTATATTACTGTAGTTTTTACGATATATTATAGGTGACGCAAAGAGCAAATATACCTTACATTACATGATATGGATACATTTTAGAGGGAACATAACGTATGAATTTAAAAATTGCATCGTTAAATGGTCTGGTAAAAATAAGTCGCTATAAAATTGATGTAAAAGTTTTTCGAAGAATAAGCTAAAAGCTGTTTACCCGTGATAAGAATGGGACAAATGCGACAAGCGTGTCTTTAGGGGAGGACGTTATCGCGAAAATTCATGTGGGCATTACGTTACTCTTGCAAATATTTTTGATATACAAAAAACGCGACGCGAATAAATGGGGAGCTGTATTGCAAAATTTAAAAATAGAACAAATTCAAGAAAGAGATTAAAGCAGCCAGTATCGGCAGACTTACTGCAAAATAAGTCTTATATTCTTATCAAAGAGAATCGTTTAGTAAATATTTATTTAAATTTAACTAAAGATTTGTTATAAAATTATACTGTTAGGATTCTTTGAAACAAATCAAAATTGTCTCTAGATAACAATAACAAAACATTTATATTACGCGTCCCTGTAGGGTTGTAATCTAAAAACGTCAAGGAACAGATACACCATACGTTGTCACAGTCATTTGTTACTCACTGTGTGCTTAGCGCGCGATAACAGCCGACAAAACAAAACATAAACGCCAGCTCTACTTGAATTAACTTATGTATTTATTTCAAATTTGAAACTATAAACAAATGAGAATTATAACTTATACAAATATTTGAAACAAGATAATTGTTTCTTTTGTAATGTAATAACTGAAACCGTGGAAAGATTATGAAGATTACATATTATGACTTTTCAAATCTATAATATTTCGTTGTTAAATACAACATCAATGCAGTATTATTAATACATAGTTGACGTTTCTGGAAATACAATATGCGATCCGGCGGGACCACCAAGCCTCGACAATTCACGTTAAGATAACGTCCCGATATAATTTGTTACCCATCGCTATCTCTTATTACCGAGATAAGTAATATTATTATAAAGGCAAACTATAAAGTTGAAGAATTATTATGGCCTTTGTCCCCTTATATATGTCGTTTTAAAATATTTAAAAGATCGTTTTTAAACAAAAATGCAATGTACGAGATTATCGGCTGTCAAATAAATAATCTATAAATATGGGTTTAGATGTTTGATGTTTTTGTATTTGGAATATGTAACAAGTTTTCTGTATAAGTTTTTAGTAGGAGCTTTACAGAATTGATGGTTTTTGCAAGTAAATTTTGTGGATGTATGTAATTATTTATGGAGTAATAATGAAAGGCTGTACTGTGTGGCTACGGTACTAAAGAATTTAGCCACCCCCTCTCTTCCCGTGGGTGTCATAAGAGGCGACTAAGGGATATAACAGTTTCACTACCACCTTGGAACTTAAAAAGCCGACCGATGGCGGGATAACCATCCAACTGCTGGCTTTGAAATACACAGGCCGAAAACGGGCAGCAGCGTTTTCGGTGCGACAAAGCCAGTACTGCGGTCACCAACCCGCCTGCCCAGCGTGGTGACTATGGGCAAAACACATAAGTTCACGTTATTTTTGGCGTAAACTTGTGGAGGCCTATGTCCAGCAGTGGACTGTATAGGCTGTAATGATGAATGAAAGGCTTGGCAAACACAGTTAACAGTAAACAGGTACATTAGAACTTTTTTAATCTTCATCCGATATTATACTTACCGATAATTGTAGATACTAATTGTAGGTTTAATGTTGAAAAAGTATAATCTTAAGAGCTGTTTTCTCAAGTGATTGCATAGAACCATTCTCAGAATCCTTGTTTTATGGTTTAGCTAACTGAATCACTGCTTTGGCTTTGGCCCAATAGTGTCAACTGTTAATAGACAGCGCACGTGCCGGGGTTTACAATGTTTATCCCCAGAATTTTGCTTAGCACTCGTTTGAAAAGATTTTTCACGATTAATTTTCTCTTTTGCCCGTCAATTCCATTTGTGCAGACACCCTTGACAAATACCGGGATTAGACGTCCCTTATATAAAATGTACATGGAAGTTTATATCCCGTCTACTTTGAGCTGTGTTTGTTTTGATCGCGTGGTGTTGCCAGCTTTCGTAAGGTGTTAATTTGTTTACAGAGATTGAATCTTTACTAACTTAAAAAGTTATTGTAATTGTTAAGTTTTTGAAAATACTATTGTTATGTTTTTTTTCTAAATAATTTGATAAAGTACGGTAAATATTACGATTTTTTTTTTAAATAGACTTTCATTTGCGGCAAGAGATAATTAATTATAAGAGGGCCATTGTGTTTTTTCCAAACATGTACCATGTTAAAAGATAAAATGTTACCATAATATACGATATCACAGATTGTTTTTCAAGACTTGCATATTTCCTCATCTTTTTCTTCCCAATTATTATCATTTATATTAAACTTAGAATTTGAGTAACAGTGTTAACTTAGGTTTAAAACTTTGAACCTGTGATCGTAATCAAATATACCTAGTCTATATTCATCAGGACATCTGGACTATTCGGCCAATATAAAGTCGCCTGTCTGCACTAAAAGCATGATAAAATAAAACTTAGTCTGTTCTTAATTAAGGCCATTAGCGGTAAGAAATTTACGAACTCTTATTCGATTTACAATACAAGATAAGCAAGACAGTATTAATTACCTAATTGAGCCTCAGGCTACTTAAAGCAACCTGAAAAATCTTCGTGGATTTAAAATATATATCATGGATTTTGTTAAGTACTTTTGTATATTCCTTTCTTTTTATTTTCGTTTTTCTAAATTAATTTGTCGTACTTCGGAATTATAGAACTGGTTTGTGTATGGCGATGTCCACTCGTTATTTATGGTCAGTCGATTGATTGAATTAGCGACCCTTGAAGCGATTTGCTCGACAGATATAATTTATGTAGCATGAAATTATTTCATTGGATCGCCTTGATTATTAATCTATATTATGAAAAATGTTTTAATTATTTTGTTTAAATAACAGTCATAACATAATTATTATAAAAGCAGTATTTTTAAATAAAAACTCTTTCTACATCATTAGAGACTCATGGATAAATTTCCTACTCAAAGGTAAAGATTAATTCGTCAGTTTGTGATATAACTCGGAAGCAATGACTGCACTTGTTCCCAGAAGCACGCAAGGGAGATTAACTAGGACAACAATCAGACCAGAAACAAATATGACTGGCCCGTTGGCTCAGTTTGTACTACCCTACCCTGCTTTCTGTTCCGCGGATTGCGGGTTCGATTCCCGTCAGAGTCTGAGTGTAATATTTGTATTTATTTATTTATATGTGAATTGTTTCTATGGATATTTATCAAAAATAAGTAAATAACCAATATATAAAATTATAAAAGTCGGCTGTTACCTATAGCACAAGCATTATGTGGCTTACCTTAGGAACAGATGACTGTGTGTATGTTATAGATATTTATTTATTAAAATATTAGTACTGCTTTCGCAAGAATCAAACCCATTTATGTAAGCGCTAATGAAGCCTATAATCTCTATTCAGTCAGAACTGTTTTTATGATCAAGTTATACAAATATCAATATTCATTATTTTTGATGTATTAAGTTGTTTGTGCAACTGAGTGTTACAATTATAATTAAAGCATAATTAAGCTCGTAAAGTTGCAAATTTATTGTTTTATTACAATATCTGTATACACACAATGCTTTAAGTAAAATATGTTGTATCGTCATTTTCATTGTGCTTTTGCTCTAGGGGTTGAGGGCTAGATGTTAGCCGCTGCCCTGAGTTTGCGTGTAATATATGTACTGTTTATAGATATATATTTCGAAAAACAATATAACTATATCATTCGGCTATTACCTATAACGCAGGTATTAAGTTGCTTATCTTAGGAAAACACGACCGTATGTATATGTTAAAAGATATCTGTATTATATTATTTGACATCAGATAAACTTAATTTTTATACATTTATAATATATACTTATTTATTATCAATCCAAAATGATTTATTTACGATGATAACTAATAAATACTATATACGGATATTTTACATCCCCAAATATAAGTTACCCAACGATATAAGTCCATAGGTCTGAGATACCTTATCATTCAGGCGCACGCCGCACGTGCCGGTGATCTGTATCGTAGGAAGGCTCACCTGACACAAGTCCGACTGGAACGTGCCTCGCATACAGTAGCAAAGTATCTGATGCAGAAATAAACTTGCATTTTATATCGTGCTTTAGTGTTTCCTTGTATTTATTGCGGCGTTGGATATGAATACGGCGGAGTTTATTTAAGATTGCTTTTTGAATTTTGCGTTTATTAAAAATTGTTCAGTATTATTTATTCTTAATAAAAAAAGTACTGATGACATGTAAAATATTTTTAATTTCTAAATCGAAAATAAATAAAGGTATCTAAAAATGTGTGTAGATTACGATTCCGTATTTTAATATTATTGAAAGTACTGTTACTGTCAAAAAAATTGTGTTCTTACATATTTTTAACTTCTACGCTATAAGTCTTCATTGCAACGTTTTTTTTTTCACTGAAATTATATTTAGTTCCTATAATAACATTTATATGTTTTACGTATATATTAAATTGCAAAGAAAATAATCAACTAATACGTTTTATTACTAGGTATCTTTTTCTATAAAGGGGACAGGTATCCGCCTGATTGAATAGCTCTCATCCCACACTAGAGTATACGGAACACGTTCATGAATATTTCAACAGTGTGAAGTTAATAAGGGAATTCTCCTTTGTCTCAAACTGATAGGTTAATTACGTAGACGGACGAGAGATTCATTTTGGGAATGTACAAGATACGATAAGACAAATTAAATGGACACGCGTATTATCACTGTCGGTATATAAGTTTATAGTATTAGTTTCGTATATATGTTTATATAGGTATATAAATATGTAGGAAGGTCACACCGAATAATTACAATGTAAGGAAAAAACAATATAGTTATTAGTTAACGAGGGGGAGACGAAATTCTTAGAATTCGATGCCGGGTCCATTGTGTGGCAGAGGGAGAAACTCATTGCAGTTCTCAGGACTTGTAAGAAAGCACCCTTTGAATTGCGCATCAACGCTCACCTTCACTGCTCGAGTTGCCCGCCCTGCCTAGCCAAATGATACATCGAAATATATAACAATTCATTCGTTTACGTAAATTAATTATTATTGAAAGAGTCTAGGTTAAGCTACTAGCAGGTTACAACAACTTCACCGTGCCAAGACAGAGTCAAGACTGCTTTAGCCACGATTGCACCGGTCGTTTTTATACACGTCAGAATGACTCGAGTAATAGAATGAGTGAGGGTTGGTATCGAACGATGTGCTAGGTTGTGTGACCAGTGCATCTGTTGTTTATAAATTCCTTGCTAATTGCTTACAACAGCACAAGTGTAGAGAAATATATCAATTTCATTATATATATGTATAAGATCTCATCATTAATTTATTTATAAACATGAACACGAAGCAGTTTAAAAATATGTGTATATTAATAAATTCATTTAGGTATTTAACGGACACATTATCTGGAAGTGACTGACATGGATCTTTGGGAAGGTATGTTAATATAAATGTAATTTAAAATCTAAATTAGGTTATTTTTTACCATAACTTTCTAATTTTATGGCAACTTTTCCGGAATACAATACTCTAAATTCTTAACTAGTTTTTCTAGTACTTTACCTAACATAAAAATATTGATATGTAAAGTGATATAAGCGATGACACGAAAGTGATTTTGGAATTATGTACAGAATATTAGTTTTGCTTTCTTTTGAAATTGACACAGTGAAAGTTATTAAATAAACTAAGAATTAAATCATAGAAGTTATTTATGTATATACAATGGCATATTACTTGCTTTATTATTGAGCATGGGTGCGGCTTTCGTGAGTTAATATTGTTTTTGCTAATGACTGAGCCAATTTGCACAGGCCTGGAAAACAGCTTGTCACAGACGTGACTAGCATACTACTGGGTACCAATTGGCACTTCCTAACCAACCTCACACGACTAATGAAATTTTTGCCGCAAACATTTTCTATACTTCGTTAATATTTTTGAATACGAAATTTTCAAAATGTGTATTACTAAATACATTATTTGTAAATATTATTCTAATAAGCTATAATAAGTTAATTTAACTGTTGTTGAAAATTTTTATCTGGCACATAAAATAGTGATAGGTTTTGTAAATACTATACCTACTGCTACTTTAAGAAACTATAACTTATGCATTCATAGGTTGCCAATATAAACAATTAAGATAAAATGTGAATCCTTTTGGTGAGAAAGATTAATATAGTAAAAACTTTTATCTACTGGATACAAATACGTCAAATAGTCTTATCAGCCAGGTGTGAGGTGCATCAATCTTTAAAAAAAATTGTTATAGCTATGGTACATTCAATATGTCTTTTAAAGTTGGCAAACTTTTGAGACTTAATTTTTAAATCAGCGAAAAATTTCAAGGATATTCGGAGACAGATAAATGGGTAATATTTACCCAGACGGACTTAGATTGATACTATCGATAAAGAAATATGTAGTTTAGAATACTTGCCCATCCTTTAATCTTGATCATACACTACGGAAAGGTTAGGTATCAGCACGCGTGACTCGAATGTATACAAGGTAAAATTGATACATAAAACGAATATAAGAAAATCGTCAGATAAGGATTCAGGAATTGGTTGTTTCAATTTGTTATTTCTATTTGCTTTGATGATTATTCTACTATTATTTTTGTACTATTATAATACCTACAAGCAATGTTTTGATGTTTCACAATGAAATAAATTTTACATATGTACCTACTTAAAAAATCAAATAGTGTATGTATAAATTAATTATTACTGAGTATATATGAAGGGATAAATTTAAATTCTATTCAAATAGAAAATCTCAAAGCACACAGAAGAAATAAAACAGCGAAAGAAGAATAGTTAACATAAAACAAACATATAATGAAATTTTAACTGAAATTATTTTATATGTTTCTAACAATCTGCGTGTAAGTTTTGACATTGTAACTTAATGTGGCGAGATAAGTCTGGTGCAGCTTTATCTAGATAAAGTATCTAGGAGTGGAGATAGCTCTAAAATAATTCGACACCAACAATTTATACTACGCCAATTCGATTTTTCGATAAGTTTGTTTTTTAATGCGAACTTGATAAAATGTGTTTTTATATGTAATAAAAAAAATTGTGAAATTCCAATGAATAAATTAACTATTAAAGATACCAAATTTCAAATAAGTTTCTTAATTAATATAAAAGATATCACGTTTTTCCCTTTTATAAGTCTCTATTGTAAAGTTCATTTTTAAGAGTTAGCTTAGTATAAATTGCTGGTGTCGAATTATACTTTAAAACACAAGTTTAATAAAATCTTGACTTAATCGCTTCTTTAAGTTCATTACTTTCAAAAATTGTTTGCAAAGGTATTGATATAGGTAAATCAAAATGGAAACCAAATTTACAATTTAAATAGGAAATTTATGTCACTATATCTCTGTCTGGATCATACTAACAGTGCAACACAGATCTTAGTAACACTTAGAAAGACAGTTGACAGCCGCTCTAGTGTAATGTTGAGAATAGGCGCTTAAACGTAGGCGGCCGCGGATTCGATTCTCATTAGGAGAGTAAATACTCGTATGCTTCAGCCTGTAATATCCCACTGCTAGGCATAGGCCTCTTTCCCGATGTAGGAGAAGATCAGAGCTTAATCAACCACGCTGCTCCAATGCAGATTAGATTTGCATTGATTTTTCATACATTAACTGTCACAAATTTTACAACTTTTAGTGCGTGTGCAACTGTTTATTTTTTAAACAATTTTTAATATCATATCAAAAATGTTTATTTTTTGTTCGGATACAATAACAGCATTACCTACTTAGGTACAGATAAAAACTTTGCTATTTTTTGGTATTTACGCTACGCTACGCTACAGCCTGTAATATCCCACTACTGGGCATAGGCCTCTTTTCCCGTGTAGGAGAAGGATCAGAGCTTAATCCACCACGCTGCTCCAATGCGGGTTAGCGGATATATTCCCTACTATGAGTAACGATCGCTATCAGGTGTACATGATAGCAACTGGGACCAACGGCTTAGCGTGCTCTCCGAGGTACGGCGGGGAGACCCACAAGGACTGACAACCAGACAGAAGATAAATATTTGTATAAACACAAATATCCACTCCGAGCGGGAATCAATCGTCGGTGTTTAGGCGCCTCCGACACGACATATGCACCATTACACCAGAGCGATCGACACGCGGATATTTACTCGTATAAATATTTGTTTCCGGTCTAAAGGTCTGTACTTTTCTTTATCGGTCTCCCTATGACCAAGTAACATAGCTGTTGGTCCTAGTTGTTATCATAGATTTCTGATACCGATCGTATGTCCCTACGTACGTACAGGCTGAATCAGTCAATCGATAGAAGCTTTTACATAATCTGTTAGTTGCCCCACTAGAATAGTAAAAAAACCGGTAAGTGATTTTGACGAATAATTAGGTGTAACAAAAATCGATACTCACTTTACATCATTTATAATATTAACTCGTACATAAAATAAAATTGTAATTAGCTGTTGTCTATACAGGGGAATAAAATGTAAAACTAAGTAAGGACTACAAAAATATGTTAAGTCTAACTTAAGGTTTGATATAATATGTTTTTTTAGACCCTGAATTCCATATACATTTATAGAAATTAAGTTATAAAAAAAATATCTTTTTTCTAAATTCTCCGTGATATTGTGTGAAAAGTTAGTATTGAATTTAAATTGCCTATCAGCAAATACCCAATCTCAAAACGAAATCAAAGAACGGTGAAATTACTAAATACGTGACTCGCATCGTCTAAGAACGCAATTTACTAAACACGTGGGGATCTAAAGATTTCAGCAGATATTGGCCTCTTTAGGAAGTTTGTTTCATTTACTTTTATCTTTAATTGGCTTTGTAATACCAATAAGTGACGCATGTTAATTTGTATTAACATCTTATCTTACTAAATCGTACATTAAATTAGAAAATTTAAGTATTACATACTTTTAGGCTCTGTAAAACAATATTTTTGTTTTTCGATGCTGACAAACGAAAAATCGTTGTACTTCAATAAATTCGAAATTTTAAATTTCACGGTAAATCTCAACATTCAAGCGTTAAGAGAATTTAATTGATCAATCATAATTTACAAAACGAGAGCATGTTTACTCACACTTATCTGATGATCCCCATAAAGCTCAACTTTGCAAAAGCGTTACTGAGTCGGCGCGAAATGACATCGAGAGTGGGGGACAGTAACCTTTCGAACGTGAGACGGGGTGGGTGTGTCACTTTGGACTCTGAATACATCGCAATGTGCGCGTAAACTGCCAATTTTGTTTATATATAAAAAAAAAGTTTTTAGTTCCGAATTAGAAATTTAAATTGGTCAATTTTCCAAATGTTTGGTTAGTGTGCAGTGTTAAGTGACTATGTGTGAAGTGCGAAGTGGTGATAATAAGTAGTGTCAGTATGGTCGCGGGGGTAATTAAAACAGATAAACGTGCATGGAACCAGTTCAAGTCCGTTTTGCTTTTGCATCTTTTGTTCACTGTTCATGTTACAAAAGGTTTGTAAAAAAACATACTCGTGTTCTTTGGACCAATTATTTAAAAACAAAAATGGTATTTACTGATAAAGTTGGCAATACAAAGCGTTGCACGCTGCAATAAAATAACTTTTTATGTTGTGATGGTTTTTGATCACTATTTTTAAAGTTTAGTTTACGTAATATTTGTCATTGTAATTAAAAATCAGAGATTAATACTCAATTTTGATTGAAAATCTCACGTATAATATAAATAACTGCTTTTTTCAAAATAATAATAACAGTTAATCTCGCTTCTAAAATTAGGACATTAATACATTTTCTTTGCATAGATATGCTATCTGTAGCTTTGAAATAACGAATATTGTGTATTTTCTATATTTACTTCTTCCTGAAAATTGCTTATATTGATAACATTATCTAGGAGTTAAGTATTATTTTATTGTAATATTTTTAAATAATTAAAAAAATTAAGAATCTATTAGTACTTTTTTTTATATTTAGTACATATTCATGTTCATAATGTTTTTATTTTTGTAATTGACCAGTATATTTACTATATAATTAATTTTCCAAAAATAAAGCCCAAAGCCGGGCGCCTCGGATAAAAGAGCACCCGGCGGATACAATAGTCGGAAGAAGTGAACCTGCTACCTTACGGTGTGTGGCTGAAGGTAAACCGAAGCCAACGATCCAGTGGTACAAAGACGGGTCACCGCTTGCCCCTACGGACCATCCACATAGGGTATTACTGGAAGATGGACTTTTATTTCTTAGGTAAGATATAATTACTTATGAAATATAATGAATAGAATAGAAAGATAAGTTAGCTGATATACAATATTTTTTGTTATAGTTTCTTAAACTTTCACTGTTTACTCTTAAAACTAGTAAGACTAATAGAATAAAGTATATTCCTCAATATTTTTTGTTATTTAATGGGGCGTCCTAGCAAACAAATATGCATATGTATTTTCTTCAGTCATAAATAAATTGATAATTCACCCCACACTGCTTCGTTTCTGTAATCGATTTGACAGGTTTACATAATACATATAGAATCAGGATCGTGCCTCGGATTTTCCTCGCGAGAGCAAATATGTGAAGGATAATGTTTGTATTTCCTTTGTTTGACAAACAGAGGTTGATTTAGTTCATATGTAGTCAAAGTACTGTGCGTTATATATTATTACAGTATTATATTATAGTTATCAGTTCCTATAATTGATTAGTAAATTGTTTGTAATTTTTGTTTGCTAAATAGATTCTATTAATAACGTTGTGGGAATGTATTCTAGTTTAGGTAGATTTAAGAATATGTGATGATTTTTACAGAAAGGTTAACATTGGATTAGCAATGCTGAATATCCAAATGCTAAAATTTTTAATGTTCATCTCGTTTTCTACAGTAAAGGAAACATCGTGACAAGAATTAAACAACTGAGTATTTGATTAATGTGTGTTTGTCAATCTAGACTATCGCAACGTTGCGTGACAGGATTTTTTTTTAGGAGTAGCGGCCCTTGTCCAGCCGTTGGCTATTTACAAGCTGTCACAAAGACATTTTTAAAAAGGCCTAGATTTAACTACTAATGTTTCTTATAATCCACATTTAGTAAAGATTCATTAATTGTCTTAACCAATTGAACGCAAAATAATAAACTATAGACAGAGTATAACAATTATACTGTAACTGTGTAATAATTATGTTTGCATATTTATATAGTCGACAATACAGTTAAACATAAGGGCTCATTACAGATGTCCTAATGGGCTATTCCACTGATAAACAACATTGTTATGTATTAGTATATTTTAGTTTGGAGAATTAATGAACAGGAATAAGCTACTTATATTATACATTCCTTTTTTTAATATATACACAATACACACACTGTCGTCTGTTCCTAAAGTAAGCAACTTAATACTTGTGTTATAGGCAACAGCCGACTGGGATAGCTACATTTTTTCCGAAAAATTTACTTATTAATAATACATATATAAATAAATATTGTATAATATAATTTTGACTAGCCCGTTGGCGCAGTTTGTAGTGACCCTGCTTTCTGCTCCGAGGGTCGTGGGTTCGATTCCCACCCCGAGTCTGGGTGTAATATAAATATTTATGTATATATTTATATATGTATTATTTATAAGTATGTTTATCAAAAAAAAATATGTAGCTATATACCAGTCGGCTGTACCTATAACACAAGCATTAAGTTGCTTACTTTAGGAACAGACGACCGTGTGTGTATTGTGTAAATATTTATTTATTATTTATTATTAAACATATATATATTATATTACACCCAGATTCAGGCGGGAATCGAACCCGTAACCCACGGAACAGAAAGCACTACAAATTGCGCCAACAGGCTAGTCAAATTTTAATGTCAACATTACATTATTGTACATTTAGGGAATAGTTAACTTATAGTTATCTCAGTAAAAGTAAAAAAATTAAATTGTATGTCTTCTTTCTGTCTCAGATTTCAGATTATAATAATATTTGTTTAAGTGTTGTCTGTACTATATTGTTGTCTTATTTTATGATATTTAGGGTTATGCGTACCAAGAAGGAGAGCGATGAAGGCGTGTATTGGTGCGTCGCGCATAACACAGTCGGCGAGGCCGTTAGCAAGAATGCTACACTCACCATTGCTGGTATGTTTCTTTTGTTACCTTTTTAACAAATATTGAGAATATTTATGGGTTTATTTAATGGCATAACAAGAAAGTAATAACATAGTAAATGATAAATGAGTTAACTTTCATTTCATAATATCATTTATTATATTTAGAATACATTATTTTTTTTTAATAGTTTATCATAGTGATTTAGTAATTTGCAATTATCATTTATAATTAATTAGGTTTTGTAACTAGTTACTCAAAACTAAAAAAAGTACTGGTATTACTTTCAAATTTTGGCAACGATCTCTTTTTACATTTTGATACATAATTTAATAAATTTTGTATTAAACTTACTAACCTGATGGATCCAAAATTACACATAATAAAATTGTACAAATAGTATTTTTAGTATTTTATTTTTACTTTTCAATGATGTTTTATTACCAAAGTAATAGTTGAAGCTCATATTAAGATAAATCAAGCATTACATGATGTCGAAATGTATGATAATGCTTAAGACGTCTTTGGTACTAATCAAGTCGCAGTTTAGTTACTTTAAAATATTAATATGCGCAAAAGAAACGTGAGATTGTGCAACTTAGACTGCGCTAAATGTGCCCGTCTACTAAAAGCGCCCGGGGGACATTTTAAAACACTGAAATCTCTATTAGTCTCAAATTCTAAGTATAAGTTTTAATGACCTCCGACTCCTTGGACAAAAGTTAGTGTTATTATAATACAAATGAAACGCTGGATACGTGAAAATGCATAATTTTTAGTGTATGGAAAAATAATCCAAAACATTTTGCAGTACTGAGAGAAGACTTTAGAAATGAACCAAAGGATGTTAAAGTAGCTAGTGGTGAACCAGCGCTCCTCGAGTGCTCTTCTCCGAGAGGAATTCCTGACCCTTCAGTACATTGGACTAAAGATGGTCATAGCTTAGACGTGGAAGTTAATGGAAGGTAAAAAATAATAATGATATTATGATAAATTGGTTACAAGGAAAAATATAATTTAATTCACAAATTACGTACTTTCAGAATAACGATTATAGATGGCGGTAACCTTAAAATTTTAGAAAGTCTTCCTTCAGATAGCGGCGTTTATAGATGTCTTGCGTCTAATGTGGCAGGAGAAAGACAATCGCGTCCTGCAACTTTACTCGTATTACGCAGACCGCATTTTCTCGTGAAACCTAATAACATAACGGCACTAATTGGTCAGAACATTGAGTTTCACTGCCAAGTAAGTTACATTAATGTTTATTAGAATGCGATTAGCCTTTATCGACCTCATTATATTAAATTTTTATTTCATTTTAGGCATCTCCCGAATCAGACGTTTCTGTTACATGGTCAAGAGATAAAGGATTATTATCACCATATGCAATTATACGTCGTGGTTCCTTACGAATTGATCGGGTAATGGCATCAGATGGCGGTACTTACACTTGTAGAGCGGAGAGTCAGGCTGGGTTTAGTGTTGCTGCTGCAACGTTGACAGTTCATTGTTAGTAAGCTTTTTATTATTTCTGTCAGTGTTTCAATTCAATTTCAATTGTTCTGTTTTCAATTTTATTCTAATTTTAGTTTTGCCACATTTCACACGAGTTCCTTCAGATCAAACGGCGTGGGAAGGAGAATCTGTCTCATTTCCATGTGAAGCTGATGGAACACCGAAACCGTTTGTATTCTGGACAATGGAAGGGTCTCAGGTAAGATAAAAAACAAAAATGTGGAATATTTTTTTGATGATTGGTTGTTAAAATTATATACTGTCTTTCAGGAATTGGTTTTTCCTAATTCAGTTCATGGTACAGGATCGCTATATTTGGATCGTGTACTCACACAACACGCCGGGAGATTGACTTGTGTGGCTATTAGTGCGGCAGGCAGTGCTTTACACACTGCTACTTTGCAGGTATATTAACAAAATAATAATAATAATAATAATCTGAACTGAGTATACCAGTAAAACATTTTTATTGTAGGTTTTGAGGAGAGAAGCAAATTCCTTTAATGGTAACTCCGAAACGTCATCTCCTCATCCAGAATTAAATAAACCCCAGAATCATCCTCCGATGACACAGTACGAATTAGTTCAAGCACGTCGATACCTCCAACAAGATGTTTTGGCTTTAAGACGTGTTGAAGGAATATCATCAACAACATTAAAAATTGTTTGGGATGTAAGTTAACTTGCAAAAAAATTAATTTTAAATGTGTTTTTAAAATTTATCAATAAATACAAAATAAATATAGTGGAAGTAATCATTTATAATTATTATTTATTAATTTTTAGGTCTTAACTGATTACAACGAATATTTAGAAGGTGTAAAAATATGGTTCAACGGAACGTCACTTAATCGACAATATATTTTAGATGTACAAAATTATGAACAGTCAAATAACACTTTAGAAAGTTTTATGGAATTAACGAAATACGACAATTTCACGATGACCACAGTTCACAATAGTGGTTCGTCAAGTCATTTGTTAACAGGGTTGATGCCATATGCACAATACAATATATTTTTGATGCCATTTTACAAATTGCTACTAGGCAAGCCGTCCAATATGAAGAGCGGTTTTACAGAGGAAGACGGTAAGCCATGACTAACGAGCGCGAGTTTATTTATAGTCGTCATAAATGATTACATAGTCTTTTCTTTTTAGTCCCATCCGCGCCACCTATGAATGTATCCGCCGGAGTTATTAATGCTACATCAGCTTGGATACGTTGGGATCCTCCACCAGTACACGCATGGAATGGTGAACTTTCCGGTTATTTGGTACGTTTATGCTGTCCAAATATGTATTTTTATGTATCGCTAAATTGTATTTTCATGTTGTAATGTTCTATTGATGTTGTACAGATTGAAGTACGAGTAGGTGGTGGTAACAGTGGTCGGGTGGTAGGACAAATGTCGCTCGGAGCGCGAACAAGGGCGGCAGCGGCTAGTTCATTACGAGCAGGTGGTAGATATAGTGCCCGAGCGGCTGCCGTTACGCGTCGCGGGCATGGGCCGTTTAGTACGCCCGCCCACATACATATGTTACCTACGCACTCACAGCGACATTATGTGCAGTATGTATTTAGCAGTTACATATAAATCGCTACACACGTATAGTTAATACCCGTATAGTTGATAGCTGGTTGATATTGGAAAAGATAAACTTTTTCATTTATTTAATTTGCGAAATGGTTTAAAGATCTGATGCGTTTTACAGAACGGAGCCAGCAACAGATAAGGCAATATTGTCGATATTCCAAGAAACGTGGCTACTCGTGTTAAGTTTATGTTTGTTAACTATAATAATATTAAGTTCAGTTATAATTGTTTACTTACGGCGAAAACAATCTAAGCAACGGAAAAGCCACAATAGTGCGGGTAAGTTATTCACTTTTTATTTAGTAATCTTGTTTTATCTATTATTTTTTATCATTGTTATTGTATATAGGTACACCAATAACAAACACTCAGTGTTTACTGGGTAAAGAAGCGGTGTGGCTTCGAGAAAGGCCTTTGTATGAAGGATCCAATGAACCCCGAATAGAAATTTTGAACTGCCATCAAAGTTTATTGCATAGTAAGTACTAATAAATAATAATAGACACTTTTTTTTCGTCTTATCCATGTTGACTTATCAGTTCACATAAGTTTGTGGCAACTGCTTCGTTTAGAGTCATACGATTATGTTTTATAGCCTTAACTTACCCGTTACATAGGCTATGTTGAATAGAATTTCACTCATGGGTCTGGTAGTGCTTAAGATTAACGCATTAAAATATACAAAAGTTCAGGTTTCATTTTTATATGTACGTATACATTCATATTATAAAATAAATGTGATAATTAAAAATTTGTAAACTCTACTCATCCTACTGACTCAGCACAATATAAGATTTAAAATATTAAAAAAAATGTACTTCATGTTATGTTTATGTAAAAATATACAATATGAACAATACTTTAGGCGGACATACAATAGGAACAATGGCTATGGAAGCTGAATACAGTCTTCCACAACATACCAGTGCCATTAATATGATGTCACACGAAGATAACAGGCGACATCCTCCTGAACCATACGCGTCAAGTGCCATCTATACTGAATTAAATTATCAGGTATAATACGGTATTTTAATTTAAAGCTGTATTAAAAACGTAACCAGAAATTAAATCTAAACTTAAAATTCGAAAATAGTTGCAGGATCATACAGATGCAGAAGATTTATGTCTAAAATGCGCCGTGAGTCCAGAGTCATACGATAACAGTATGGTTAGGTCATTCGCCGAAAGTAACCAATATTCAAATGAAGAATGTTCAACGTGTTGTCGAAGCAGTAGTTCAACTCTAACGAAAGACTACAGTGAAATGACGAAATGTGGTAATGATGTAGACGATATGCAGGATATGTCCATGGACGAGTGTCCATCCTGTAAAACTGCTCAGTCACGATCGTCCAGCCATCATGGTGAAAATAAAGAGTGGACAGCTATTGCTGATGTCGAATATGATTATCCGCAATGGCAATGGCTGGCTAGAGAAAATACATTCAGGCAAATGACTCAAGAATCGAAACATTCCAGTCAAGGCAGACGAGGCGAACAGAATTGTAGAATGAATTTATGCGATATTCTCCCTCCTCCTCCTTATGAAAGGTAATACGAGGCCTTTATGATTACACCAGCTTATTTTATAAGTGGCAAGTAAAGTTATTTTTTTTTTTAATTTTGTTCCAGAGAGTCTCCATACAGAGAAATGCACGCATTCGCTAGTAATTCTGGCGCATCCGGTTGCTCAGGTCATACGTACCGTAGTTAGTGTAGTTTATATTCAAAAGATATCATTAGACGGTAAAAAAGCAATACTAACTTTAAGGAAAATGTACATATACAATGTAAAAAAAGGTTGTTGAAATATTAGAATAGGGGATTGTCACACCGCTACGAAAGTTGAGGCTTGCTTAAAAATATTATTTTACTAGTTTTTTCTAGCGGTTCGAAATACGAAAATAGTTTCTAGTCTTATTTAAATGATTTATAAAATATATATTAAAATTATAAAGTTTAAAGCGGTGTCGGAGTTGGCTGTATAAGGGTTGTAGTAGTATCGTGAACGTGTTTCTCATAGACTGCCATATAACGTAATGTAGTCAATACATAGGTTTCATCTTTCTCTAGTGACTGTGATATAGTATAATTTCGATCGTTTTTAGTTTTGTACATAATTTGAAATATTTGATATCCTTATACAATTTTTATCGCTAACTTATTTATTGTATGTAGTTTAATAAATTCAAAACGGAACTTTAATATAATATCGTATATAAAAATCACGTTTTTAGAATTTGTACTGAATTCGGGTTTGTAGTCTCATTGAAGAATTTTATTTGTATATTTTGATTCATAAACTGTATTAAATTATTATTACATTTCTAATATTCGTTTTATTTCAAATTAAATCAACGTATTCCCTAGTTCCTTTCCCGTATATATTATTTTATAATTTTGACAGCTTATTAGACGCACGTAATAGGCAGTTAACACTAGTACGTTATACAAGTGCTTAAACGTTAACTTTTTGCATCTGAATTTAACAAATGAACCACTCGAATGTTAATAATTAACGACTCAATAAAATTGTCGTTTGCGAGTAATCAAAACATTTTACGTAGCACTAAACTTACAAATTGCCTATTACTTATGTAGTACACGTAATGATTGGTGGAAATGTGTACATAAATTACAAAATGCAGTGGGTTATTTTCAGGAAGTTCTAAAAAATCATTGAGTATTTAATGTTATTACAACTTTTTTATTCGTTGGAATTTATTTTTATAGGTACCCTTACAAATTTACAATATACATATTATTTTACTTGATACAACAAAATTAAAATCACTCACTGGTATTCATATCGAGTAACAAAGTGTACCCAACTTTCGGAAATCACGTAAACAAAAAAAAAACAGTGAAAACAAAACTTTTTCGTAAGAGAATTTAAAATTTAGGACTGTTGCTATCATTACTCGTTCTACTATACTCTTCATATTTTTGAGCGTATGTTTATTTTATATTTCGGTCAACCCTTCGGTTAAAGTTTAAGTTTCGCATACAGTGTGATAATAACTGAAAGTCCCAACAATTAAAGCCTTAATCAGCTTTGCTCATAAATATCCAACGTTTGTGTAGTAGATTCGCAGCCTGCGACCTACCGTGGGGTGTTACCATAGCAACCGGTCCCTAGTACGCCCTTGTTATTAATACCCATAATAATTAAACTTGATTGCATTTCGCACCAGGTGTTGGATGATGGCTCTTGTCAGAAATAGACGTGACCCCCCCTGTCTGCGTCGGTGATATTTTGAACAGAAATTATATAAGCTAATAAACAGATGATCGTCTTTGAGGTGAAGTTGTGCCATTTATGTTTTCTAATCCCAAAATAGCCACTAACAACATAACTTCTATTAAATTTAACAACGAAACTAACTATATAGCAATATACAGTTCATTGTCCACTTAATAAATATCATTAAGGTATTTTCTTGAGGTTCGGTTGCATACATAATTCTTGCATAACATTTTTGACGGATGAAAAATGTGTCTTTACTTAAGCAATTCAAAAAGGTTAAACGAAAACATAAAATATATTAACAATTCAATCATCGAACCCCTCAAGTTAAAACGTGACTGCATTCAATCATTCCAAATCGTATTTTCTTTGATTTCTTATTTATTTTTTTTGTTATTAATCAACTCACCCTCTGGCAATTCTTGAAAGTAAAAAGCTCTCAATCCATTCTGTCGCGTCACAAAGTCAGAGAGAAAAAATTATACGTATTTCTATAATCTATTGAAGATTAATATCTTAAACGCTATGTATCAATTTTTGTATATCTATATATTTATGTAAACGAATATCGTATTAAATTCTATTTTATACGAAATAATATATGAGTCAATCATACATTTAAAAGATAATATTTGCAATAAAACTGCAAAAAAAATAACATGAACTGCATAACAATTTTTATAGAGTCAAATGTTCAAATTAAACAAAAATGGTTCATCATTACTGCCTATACAGTCCACTGCTGGACATAGGCCTCCACAAGTTTACGCCAAAAATAACGTGAACTCATGTGTTTTGCCCATAGTCACCACGCTGGGCAGGTGGGTTGGTGACCGCAGGGCTGGCTTTGTCGCACCGAAGACGCTGCTGCCCGTCTTCGGCCTGTGTATTTCAAAGCCAGCAGTTGGATGGTTATCCCGCCACCGGTCGGTTACAAATATGTAAAGAACCTTACCAAAATTTATTGTTTATTTATATACTTACTTTGTCATCAACGATAACAATTATGTGACGAAAGTTCTATTAGCGCAGACTTTAGCTGATTGGATTCTTGTTCAGAGCTACGAATAGTTCTTTCCAGTCTAGAGTTTTATCCTTGTGAATCTTTCTTCAGAGAACACGTAAATCTGTTAGTCTCTTTTAGCATCATAAAAACTTGATAACGATCGTTACGCTTTGTAGCAAAATTATCTGACGGGCAAAGCACAACCGCGTATAACGAGGAGGCGTTGAGAAGGAAGTGTTTTCTTAATATATAACTAGGTCGGCAAACAAGCGTACGGCTCACCTGATGGTAAGCGATTACCGTAGCTTATACGTATAGCTATTACGTCTGCAACCCCAGAAGCATTGAAAATGCGTTGCCGACCCCATCCCCAATTTCCCCCAGGAGCTCTGGTCATCTTATTCACCAACAGAAATGCAACACTGCTTAAAAACAGTATTATTTAGCTGTGATCTTCTGTAAGGTCGAGGTACCACCCCAGTCGGGCGACTCCATATTTTGAGTAGGAAATTTCCCTACCTCAGTTAATAACAAATGTTAATAATAAACCTAAAAGTGTACTGGTCTATTATATGCACATATGCACCTTGGTAATCATGTTATTCAACTTATTGGTGAATATTGAAATCAGACATATTTTAAGTCAGATATGTAGATACCGGATTTATTTGTCGTTTAAAAAGTATGAATAGTTATTAACGACTGTCAGTACATTGTTTTGACGTCAGAATTCGATCCATAAATCTATTTTAATTGCAACTGAATCAACTTTACTGACGGAAGTCACGAATTTTGAAAAATAATTATAAAAATTCCCGTAAAATTAGGGACCGAGGGTGCATGAATTACCCATAACACAGCGACTGAAAGTACTTTCCGAGCTATAATTCGTACTCCTTCGGTCCGGGGTTCCGTATGATATTTATAGGCATAGATAAGGTCTACAGATGGCGTGCAGTTTTCCTTCCCCTAATACTTGTTGAGTTATGGTTTCCAATTTCCAGTTCTACACTTCAGGTAGGCGGAGGTGTCTCTTGAGATTCTTGAAATATCGGTGGCATACTTGTGTGATAAATGTATGTTTGACTTGAATTGATTCTTCGGTACAGAGGAAACGAAGGTATGCTTTAAAGGTGGGCCCTAAGGATAATCAATTGTTGGAGTGAGGTAATTGAAATTCTTTAAATTCACCCGATATCTATAAAGACGTGTGATATTTTGAACGTAAACTGCACAAAAGATATATTTAACAGTGTTGTTACATTAACAGGTATGTTTCTTAGTATAGTTCTTATTCTATTTATATTAAATGTTTGTGTACAATAAAGAGTATTTGTAAATGTACTGGCTTCGAAAAAGAAGTTTCGTTTTATTTTCCAATTTTACGAAATAAATTTGACTGCTTGCAAATTTTTGTAATTTTTAACGCATAAAACGCACGAACAAGTGTAGCGAATGCTGTTAGTCTTTCTTAAATAAATAAATATTTATATACTCTTTTCACTTTCTACCGTTCTAAAGGCGAATAATATAACTTACACCGCAATAACCTACGGGTACCTCGGATCAGTCTACTCCGCATAATGAATGCTGCTCATAAAATATTTATCTAAATTCCTTTTGATAAATTATAAATAACCATCAGCATTAGTCACGGCTGAAGGAAATCAACACAGAATTATGACATCTATGTAAAGAACGCCACGGGGGTCACGCAATACCGTCGCCCGTTTTTAATGATTTATTACGTGGACAGTGACTAATAAATTTAATCCTCTTAATTTCATTTGAGTTACTGTTAGTATTAACGTGATATCTTACTTGAAGATGATTATCTCAAACATTTGGCGAAAGTCAATAATTAGAAAAGAATTGAAACTTATATAAGAGTTTTGCATAAAAGCTTGATCCAAATCTTAATCGATCTAAACTGTAATGCACTTTAACTGAGTAGGATATAGCAGGAAATTTCGTGCTCAAAATATGGAGCTGTCCGACGGCGATAGTAAATCGACCTTACAGAAGATCAAAGCTAAAAAATACTGCTTTCAAGCAGTGTTGTGTTCCTGTTGGTGAGTAAGGTGACCAGAGCCCCTGGGGAAAATTGAGGTTTGGATCGGCAACGCGCTTGCGATGCTTCTGGTGTTGCAGACGTCTATAAACTACGGTATTCGTTTACCATCAGTTGAACTGTACGCTTATTTGCCGACCTAGTTATATAATAATAAATAAATCAACTCTAAAATTGTACTGTAACAATCTATAAACAATATCATACGACATATGATAACCGTTCCGGTGTAGTGGTGCAAATATCGTCAGTGGTGCTGGCGATTCCCCCTCGGGGCAGATATTTGTTTCTGGGTACGTCTTTGAGAGTCTCCAATCTCCACTGCGCTTCGGTCGAAATATTTCGGCCCTGGTTGTATCCATAGACATCAGATAGAGATCGTTTCTTAAGATAGAGGAATCATCCGTAGAATTGTTGTAAAACAGCGTAGTGGAATAAGCTTTTTTCCTATATGCTAAGGATGCCTTTAACGACCTATTGGCTTATTTATAGGCTGATACAAGTGTTTCTAACAATCAGACAAAAAAATTACATTAAACACGTCGAAATACAGTTATTTGTATAAAAAGGATCTAATTCTAAAAACCTACTTTATTTGATGCTAATAAAGTCGTAATAAACCTTTTAATAAGAATTTCCTAAATATGTATTAATTTCGAGGGCTTAATTAGACAATATGATTGTGGTTTCTGACATATGTAATCTGCTCTGAATCAAAGAAAAGATGTCTTACCACAACAGGACCACTAAAACCTTAACTTTATTACGCCCCAACTTATGCATCTTCGTGACAATTCGAAAGAGAAATTTTACACTTACAGTATATTTTATAACTTAAATTAGTCTTAAAATCAAATACTACGAATTATTTCTACTTTATAAACCGTTAAATATGCTGAGTTATACATTATGTCCTATAAAGCTAGGAAACTAATATTATACAAGTAAAGTTTGTCCGTATTTACTGCGGGGGATTTTCATAGCTGACGTACATTTTATATTACTTCAAATTATGTGAAAATCGACAGAAATTTGTACTAAAATATTTTATATATAATGTACATGTATTTTGAAAATATTATACATTATTACGCCTAAGATGTTATGTTTCTGTGTTGTTACGGCAGTAAGAATATAGCCACCTCTCTCTTTCCGTGGGTGTCGTAAGAGGCGACTAAGGAATAACACAGTTCCACTACCACCTTGTAACTTAAAAAGCCGACGATAGTGAGATAACCATTCAACTACTGGCTTTGAAATACACAGGCCGAAGACGGGCAGCAGCGTCTTCGGTACAACAAAGCCAGCCCTGCGGTCACCAACCCGCCTGCCCAGCGTGGTGACTATGGGCAAAACACATGAGTTCACGCCATTTTTGGCGTGAACTTGTGGAGGCCTATGTCCAGCAGTGGACTGCAGTAGGCTGAAATGATGATGATGATGATGATAAAGATTTTATGACTACTATTTCTTATTAATTATTACTTGAAATATACAACATAAAACGACTGAAGAATTCGTCGTTTGTTTAAAACAACCATCTCTGTACTACAATACCGATACTAGATAATAAATATAACTGATATCAACAAGCTAACGTTATATACCAAAAATAAAATAGTTTTTTAATGCTGTAAATCTTAACGTACGTTTAAAACGGATAAACAAACGTACTTAACGATCTTCAAAACATCTAAGAGTGAAATAGGAAAAAAATCTTAATTTATACAAATTTGCTAAAAAGTGTTTGTTTGTGTTCACTTGCTAGTTCTGGGGGCACGGTAGTGCCCCTGCCAAGACGAACCAAGAAAAAAAAAAACAACCGAAAAGCACTACCTATCTTTTCTCGAAGTACTTCGTCGTTTTTTTGAACCCTCATAATTTGGGTTTGGATTATACCAGATAAACAAAATTCTGAGGATATGATTTCAATAGTGGACTTATTAAACATATAAAGTTTCGATTGCATAGCTCTTATACTTTAGATTTTATTGATATCTAAAAAACCCCGATTTCGTCACTCACTGATGATCATCAAAATTCTTAGAGTACTTCCTGAAGTCCCAGAAAGCTGAAATTTGGTATGTAAGCTATTATTAGTACACAAACAACAAAAAAATTCTAAAACTTGGAACTTTTACCCCCTAACCCCTTAAACTAGGGGATGGAAGTTTGTATGAGACTTCCGCAAATTTTGATGCTAGAGGTCTGAAAATTGATATAGGGACTCCTTGTTATTTATAATAATAATAAAATACATAAAAAATAAAAATCGGTTATTAGTTTATGTCGAAAATTTACATTTTGTAATTTTGGTATTTAAGTTTTGGCGGAGATCACCGTTTGCATATCAGTTCAACATAAAATCAAAAACAGCGTGCTTAAACCGAATATGGTGAAGATTGGATGATATTTATGGTATAAAATGTGTCGGAGGTAAAATGCAACAATATATTGTCATAAGCAACTTACAAAAAGAAGTGAAATCATTTTCTAAAAAGCTACGATACTTGAATTCGACAGTACAAACTATTTCAGGAGTTATAATACACATAGTATAACATAACACGCAAACATGTATCCATGTTATCAGATTTAAACTAGATATTGAGAATATAAATTGCAAGTAATCTGAGGCCCTGTATTTAAGCAATTAATATATCATTCG
Source organism: Melitaea cinxia (assembly GCF_905220565.1). Lineage (NCBI taxonomy): Eukaryota > Metazoa > Arthropoda > Insecta > Lepidoptera > Nymphalidae > Melitaea > Melitaea cinxia. The sequence continues at coordinate 9,937,892 of NC_059404.1, forward strand.
TACCCGTGAGCCGAGATTAGCAGATGTAAATTACTGGCCATATATAATCCCGACGATATGTGGAAACGTCTGTGTTAAAATGGTGGCCAATAAATATATATTTAGAGTTACAAAATGGCCGGATTTATAAGTTATTGATTTTTGTGTTGCGTTTAATGTTGTTTGATAAATCAAATCAAATGTTTTGTTTTGACAAAATATATCATCTATTAGAATGTTTTGTTTCGGCAAAGAAGATTTGTTGAAATATTGATATCAATATTTCATACAACGCGTTTCCAAACCTGTTACAAAACTATTCTCTAATGGACAAATATAAATGAAACACCAATTCATACATACAAATAAAATATACTAAGAGAAGGTCTTATCGGTAAGCAGCAATTTATTTCAGACATCAATTATATGAAGAAGCAATTCTTCATGTACCCCTGCCATACATAAATATATACACAAAGAAATAGTACACGTCTTTACTTTTGTTACTATCTACGTATATATTAATTAATATTCTTGAATGATGTATAAATAAATATATCTATACAAATATTATAAAGCTGAAAAGTTTGTTTCTAGTGCGTTTAAGAAACAAATGGTTCGAATTGAAAAAATCCCTTTGTGTTGGGTAGCCTATTTACCGAGAAAGACTATAGGCTATTTTTTACTCAAATTAACGCGTATATTTGTAAATAAATATAAATATCCATAGTTCATTATTTACCGAAGCATCAAATCACAATTATAAAATTGATGAAACCGTAAAATTATACGCATTTCATTTAAAACAATCATAATGGGGTAAATACGATAATTGATTCGTCCTGCGGTAAAATAACTGGGCAGTGCACTTGTTTGGTCGCAGGTAATCCCCGCTCGCGACAGTTGTTTGTATAGGCCATGCGTCGTGGTTACGTTTATGTGTTCGTTTTGTTTGCAATCCCAGACCCACAGGCTGATTAAAGGATATACTAGAAGTGTATAAAATGTCGTATTTTATAATAATTTTACGTCAAAGTAATCTATCTATATTAGATATATTGGTGTATATATGGTTTTGTCACTTTTTATGAAAATACTTTCGGTTTACCTAACATAAAAAATAGTTCCTAATAACTGTTAATAATAACATATATGTATCATCACTTCAGCCTAGAACAGTCCACTGCTGGACACAGGCCTTCACAAGTTCACGCCTAAAATGGCGTGAACTCATGTGTGTTGCCCATAGTCTCTGGGCAGGCGGGTTGGTGACCGCAGGGCTGGTTTTGTCGCACTGAAGATGCTGCTGCTCGTCTTCAGCCTGTGTATTTCAAAGCCAGCAGTTGGATGGTTATCACGCCATCGGTCGGCTTTTTAAGTTCCAAGTGGTAGTGGAACTGTATTATCCCTTAGTCGCCTCTTACGACACCCACGGGAAGATATATGTATACTGTATATCATTTCTTCATATATTTTTTTAAAATAATAGTTATCTGAATTATCTTAAAATAATTAGTTTACATTTACAATTATCAGCTTAAACACAAAGAGGCCAAAATCATCGAAATCCGAGTAGAAATTTACATACAAACCACGAGTTATAAGAAGGTAACGAAATTTTTAAATTTAGCAAAAAATGTCATCACTGTACTTTAAATACAATGTAATCACGTAAAATCCCTTGTGAATTACGATCTCACCTGCGATGCCATTTATAGCTATTGTTTTGCTGCTGTGAGACGAAGCGTATTTTTTTATATTCTAAGGAAGAAAAATTATGAAAATCCATGTACCTAATAGTTTCCATGGTTTACAGATTACGAGGACAAAGATATTTCCTCCTTATTTTAGTATATTATGTACACTTAAATTTATGATTTTAAGGATAAGTTAAGAAATCACCTCTCATAATGGATATATTCTCAATGTATGTATTTATTTATGTATGTATGTATGTATGTACATGTTCATGAAAGTGTGTATGTAATCAAGTATACATGCATTTTATATCATTAATTTTGAATAAGTTTATAGATTTATAATCATTATTATTAATCACTCTTGCACTTCTGTACCCCGCGATAACAGCAATTCTGATCACCATGGGTAGACTGGTAGAGATCTCTTCTAGAGATAACTTCGCCCTTGCCAACTTTCTTTGTAAATATGATTTTTACTTGTTTCTTTTTTTTTAAGTGCAATAAAGAATATATACAAATCAAACTAACAAATTATTAAAATAATAATACAATACTTAATTTATATTCATAGTACATTTATTTTCTCGTTTCTCACAAAAGTTTAGGGGAAAATAAGTAAAGCAAAGAGAAAACAGAGTGGTATTATTTTATTATCAAAAGTGCTCAGACTTATGTGCAGTAAAAGAACGAAACGGACGAATATTAAAATTAGGAGTTAAGTTAATCAAATGAAAAACAATTTTAGTCAAAATTAATTGAATCAATTGAAATATTGATTTTCAAAATAATTAAATACCTAAAATGTCACACCCAGAGACACTATTTTGTATACAAATAACAATAAATAAGGGATTGCAAAAATTTTAAAAATATTATTTTCATACATTTTAATATAAATTGTGTCTTACTTGGGATTTACAACATTTCGAAGGTCAGAAGATAAAGCTTACAATCATGTCTACTTAGATGTCTAAATACCTAACTTGCGTTACTTTAAAATAGTAAAATTCATTAAAATTATTCGTGTTATATCTAATTATACCTGTATGTGTGTTAAGTAAAAAATTTTAAAATTATTTCAATACACATTTTTAAAGTTTGAGGTTCGATTGTAGATTCAATAAAAATATATTTTATTTTAAAACAGCGTCAATGTAATAAGAGCTTTATTAAAACAAACGAGAAGGCATTTGGATGTCATTGGGGCGATTAATCGATGGTTTATCAGTGATCGCGTCGCGCAACTTTTAATGGTATGCTATAAGCTTTGATGTCGTGCCATTTCTTTTATGGGTGTAATCGGAGCGCGGCGTATTTATTTTATTCAGCGTTATATTTTAATTAATTTTGAACTCAACCCCTTTTTTTAGTGTTTCGTAACGTGGCGGGTGTAGGAAAAAATATTGAAAAAAAAATGTTGTTTTTGTACTCTGCCTATACGTATTAACGTATGAGATTAAACATAAAATGTATTATAGCTTAGAAAATTCTACTACGAAAAAAGGAGAATGTACAAAAATTGAAAGGAAATTGAATTATTTTATTTTAAAAACCTTTACTGATTCTCTTTACCGACTCTCCTGACCATACTGTTACGTTTTTCCATGTACCTATACATTTTATCGGTCTATTGGGCATAAAATATTAAGATTATTAGAATGAAAGGAAGTGTATATTTACAATGAAACCTAGAGACAACTTGATCGGTTTTTATACTTTACTACTCCCAATCTTTTAACTGCCTTATATTTTTATAAAGATTTAACTATTTTGTCACAGATCATAAGCGATAAGGTTGCTAGCTGTACATAGTTAAGGCGCGTTTATATGTCTCAATCTACTATTATTAATCATTATCTTATACAATTACCTTGGTGTACATTTGTACAATTAAGTATGCATGTACTTACTAAACGTCTATTGAGCCCAAAATATGTTTCTATATAATCCTAATCTACACAAAAAAGTTAATCGCCAAAATGTAAGTACGTGCAAAACTTGCTTGTGTTCTTTATCATCAGGATATACATATGAAGATTTAAAATGGACATATTCACGAAAAAATATGGCGGGACGTAGTTCACTAAATTAGTATTACATCATCATCATCAGTTATATTTATTATCTAGTATCGGTATTGTAGTACAGAGATGGTTGTTTTAAACAAACGACGAATTCTTCAGTCGTTTTATGTTGTATATTTCAAGTAATAATTAATAAGAAATAGTAGTCATAAAATCTTTATCATCATCATCATCATCATTTCAGCCTATTGCAGTCCACCACTGGACATAGGCCTCCACAAGTTCGCGTCAAAAATGGCGTGAACTCATGTGTGTTGCAGGATGAAACTCAGTATTTAATTGCAATCAGTATTACACGTTCTCAAAATATAACACACGTACGATTGTCATACACTATATAAACTATATATAAAAACATATATTTAGAATCGAAAGCAATCATTACAAATTCACCGTGAAGGCTGTGGAATTAGTCGGCACGGGGGACTCCACTTATCTGCCGCCATATTTTTAAGTAAATTACAAATAGGTACGGTACGAGTACCATCAGTTGCCGTGCGTGTTATCGCGACAAGGGGATCGCGAATGCGTTTACTTACACACTACGGTAACTTCAAAGTGTACACAGATTAAAGATACAACTATTAAAAAAATAAATACAATAATTTAGATTAAAATAATAGTAAATCGAATGATATCGCTTTTGAGAAGTATTTTGCTGGAACAGTAAACTTTATTGAATAGATATAATTATCAGTTTTTTTAAATATACGTTTTTAAATATAGTTTTTTTTTAATAACTAATAATTTGAGTTACGGTAATTTCTGGAGTGTTTAATAATAAATATTTGTCTAGAGCATGCAAAACATCGAAAAATACATTTATTAAAGTTAGTTTTTAATTTGTTACGTTTTTTAATGTTTGTTTTATCTTGCGTTATTGTTTTGTTATAAACTATCTTCCTGTTAGTCGGTAGCTTCTTTCTTGGTAGACGATGCGTTGATGCAGCGGTCACAGCACTGGCTGTTGCGCTAGCGGTCGTGGGTTCGATCCCCACTCATGACAGATATTTGTATTGGCCATATAGATGTTTGTCGTGGTCTGGGCGTTTGTGCTTGTATACTGTGAGAGTTGCCGGACCCCCGACATAGTAGAAAATCCTACCGCGAGCCATTTATTTATTTATTTATTCTTGGCAGAACATCAGCAGAGTCATTGAGTTCATTCATATATTATAACGAGCATTACAAAACTTCACCACTCCTCTCTGATATTTTTTATTCTTGCATTCCATGCTAGTTCTAAAAGATTTATGTAATAGATACATGGACGAATTCCGTTTTTAAATTCATGTATGTGTTTTAGGTATCTTCTGACTGTAATACATAGGTACCTATTTGAAGTAAAACCTTTTTACGCACGCTTGACTTGGGGTGTAAGCTGGTGAATGCGTGATGAGAGCGTTATGAAACGTGTGACCGGGCGAGGCGGACGCAAGTTGAAAGGGAGATATTAAGTTAGTGAAGATGGAAAGTTTTACTTCAGTCGTGTGGTTTTCGTATCAATTATACTATAAATAAAAATTATACCTATAAACAACACATATATAAATAAATATATATTATACCCGGACTCGGAGTGGTAACTAAACCCACATCCCCCGGAGCAGGTAGGCTCAGTGTAAATTGCACCAACGACTTTTCAATGCTTTTTATAGTTAAATTACTCTAAAATTCTAAACTCTCATATTTCAAAACCAGTTAATTTAATAACAAATATACTCTGTGGCTTGCACTCATGTATATTACTAGTACATCTACTGTGTACGTGTAGGCGACGGAAACAAATTTTTTCGTCTAGTCTCCCTGTCGCATTTACTGAGTTTCCTGGCGGTCTGTTTTCCCTTTGATGGTGATAATGTCTTTAGAGTATTTTCGAGTGGTGTTGAGTATGACATAGAATCAAACTTTGTGATTTTGCTGTTTTTTTTTATTATATAATGATAGGCTTGCGTTTGACTACAATTTCACTTGATGATAAGTGAAAATGCGGTCTAGGATGGAGAATGCTACCTAGAAGTAACCTATTCATTCACGACTTAAAAATCCCCAGGTTATAATTTTCTGGAAACACAGACGCTGGTAGAGAGTTCCATTTTTCGACCGTACGCATTAAGAATGTACTAGCGAATTGCTTAGTTCGTATAGTAGGAATGTCAACCTTATAAGGGTGGCGTAACGCAGTACGTCTGTTTGTATGAAGATGGAAACTGGAGGGCGGAATCAGTTCATGAAGCTCCTGCGCACTCTCTTCGAAGTCTATCCGATAAAAAACCGACAGGCCGGCCACCCTACGCTGATGACGCAAGCTTTGAAGCTTTGCAGCGACCAGTGCATCATTACCGATAAACCTCCTGGCTCACCTCTGAATTGAATCAAGAAGTTCCAGCTGATACTTGACTGAGCCATCCCAAAGATGGGAGCAGTACTACATGTATGATCGAACTTGCTTTTGAAGTTACTTGTATGAATCAGTATTCAATGCGTTTTTAATTTTTATGACTTAAATGACGTTAAATTTTGTTAACCATCTCATTGCTTTAATGGGTTGTGCTTCACTTTTAATTACAAAAACGTTTTTATTCTATAGTGACTACAAGAAAGCCTTTGTCTCTGTCGAGACCTGGGTTGTCCTAGATACTCTGAAGAGACGTCATATCGCCTGGCGATATATCGAGGTATGAGGTGTATGTCCGACGCGGCGACGATAGACATAACTAAGACCAGCGAACGAAACCCATTTTTCTTCGTTACGGGGTAAGATGGGGAAATGGAAAGAGGAAACAACGTCAACGGCGAATACATCTCTCACCTTCTTTTTACTGATGATGTCGTCATCTTTGCGGAGATGTTGGAGGAGCTAGAACAATTGCTGGGTGGACTAAATGACACTCCTGACGAATCGGCCGGGCATGAATTTGAAAGTTATGTTTAACAACCAAGTCATACCGAGACCGATATCGGCCGATGGTACCCTTCTCGAAGTTGTTCAGGATTATGTCTACCTAGGCCATACTATCCGAGGGGGCGAGTGTGGCCCTACGATGGATATGGCGCGTCACACTCCATGCGGTTTGCGGAAACCAGGATGTCTGGCGCGAACTTGGATAGGCCTATATGTCCAGTAGTGGACTGCAATATGCTGAACTGATACATTTGGATAAGGTATTTTTCTAACATTAAAATACTTATGAAAGTTTATTTAATAATTCCATATTTCATAGATTTCAAAACAAATTTACATATAATATTCTCTGTTTTTAATAATAGAGAAGGTTTCACAAAAATAATAATATTTATCTACATATAAATATATGACTAGTTACTACATAAATTCTCTAATATCTATAATTTAAAATCGAATCAAAACATAGTTATGTTCAGTGAATATAATCAAACAAAATTTTGTAAGAGAAAACATCGTTCGTCACACATAATAAAACACCCACACAATGTGGATAGAAATATTATAAAACAAATATAAAGTCATAGAAAAACTATAAGGCGGTACACGTGTGTATAATGTTTGTTCGGTTGGTAGCTTTTGTACTTAAATATACACTTAGTGTATTCTTCTACACATTGTACACACATTCAATATTTATACTTCAAATATCAGGACGTATAAATGTTTACGTCAAATAGAAATAAAATTTCCAGAAATTTCTATTCGTTTCTTCCGAGTACGTTCTTGTAGGTACTAAAATAATAAAAGTTCGTTCAGAGGAAATCCTCATACGAACTCTTGTGGAGCTAGCAATTTTCTTTGTGAGATCAAGAAATAAAAATCAAATGTGACCGCTTTCCTCGATCGCTTGTTTGTTTGCTCAGTTCGCTCTGAAGAGAAGCAGCCGGCATAAAGGCCGAGCACGCCTGTATGCACACGCCGGGTGGTCTTTATCATTTTAATGTACACAAACTTCACAAAACAATATAATGCTAAAATACAAAATCAACAACGTATTTAAAATACTCTGGAGAAACAAAACGTGAAGCAAACCATGTGTATATTTTATTCGCGCGCTGATTCAAAACTAAAAGAATGCCATTCAACTGCTGTTTCGAATAAAACGAATATTCTTTTTTTAAATGTGGCTTTTAAATCCGAAACCCGTTACATATTTATGATTTTTAAATTGTAGTGTATTGCTGACAGTTCTATTTTTTACTGTTATACCTCAAATTTAATGAAAAAAAATGTAAGTATATACTTAAAGAGTTGTAACTTAATTCACTATACTTGAAAAAAGCTTTAGTACGAGTTAACTAAAAATAAGAAATATAATTAGAAGAAATAATAATAAAAGAAATATCAATCAATCACAGAAGCCTTTAAAAGAAATATAATTTAAGTCAATTAAAATGTATCTTTATTACAATACTTAGGTCTAGTAATTCGAGATACATTATAACACTTTTAACTTTATAGTTTAAACTAGTTAAAGTTTATATTAGTATGGAGTGAGTGGGCAATAATAATAACGACTTTATTGCCCCACTCGTTTATACAATTCGCGTCTCTTTGAAGCGACGGCCAATCTTAAGCGATGAATAAATTGTAGTCGCGTGAAGTCAAATAAATTATAAAGTTAACGATATTCCGATAAATATTTATCGATGTAAGTACATTTGGATTTTACAAACACTCGATGCGTAATGGTGCGTGTTCATTGTTTGTCTTTGTTTTATGATAAGTCAAAATAGATGCACTGTCGATTGTGCTGAAACCGCTTAAGTATTTACTTAGCGGTACTTCACTATGCCATGACAGTGTGGTAATAGGCATCTAAAATATGCATATAAATATTTTTGTCGATCATAAAAGTCGAGTTGGGATACATGGTAAAGTTTGCCTTCATTGTGCTCAACGATTTCGAACAGTGTTTTATTGGGTGATGACATGCGGAATAAATTGTGCTCACGACTTCGCTCTTAAGAAATTTCATTGGCTTTCGAATGTCATTTGAAGGTAGACATAGTTTGTAAGGCGTATGGTTTATTATCGAATGATGTGGTAAGCTAAAATAGTGTCGTGTCACATGCAATAAGGGGCAGGTGCTCCACCAGGGGTCTGTCGGGACCTCAGACACGACGGCGCCCCACTGAGTGTGTGAAGCGAATACCTTTTAGTCGATAACTCTTTAACACAATGTTATTACTCGATGATGTATTGATGTATTAACTCATTAAAATTCAAACCAGTTTAAAGGTTAAAGACTTCATAAAAAACGATATCGTGTGTTCCCGCTGCGATGTTGTGATTATGAAAAACGAGGAAGAGCGCGAAAGCGTTTGATCTATCACTTGTTTATTCCAGCCTACCACGCGCGTGCGTTACTGAAATAGATAATTGTTCATTTTACGTACACCATCTGAAAACAGTTATTGATCTTTGATAAGTACGTTATAAGTAATCTATTACGTGCATTTTAAAACTGTTTCTTTATGTTAATGGTTCTTATTTTCATGTGAAAAAAGGATTAATTGGAGGAGCCCGACTGGGCTAGTACCTCAACCATACAGAAGATTACAGCTAAATAATAGTGCTTTCAAGCAGTGTTGAGTTCATAGTGAGTGAGGTGACCAGAGCTCCTGGGGGGAATTGGGGATCGACAACGTGGTCGCGATGCTTCTAGTGTTGCAGATGTCTATAAGCTACGGTAATCGCCTATCGTCAGGTGAGGTATATGTTTATTTGCCGACCTAGTTTTATAAATATTTTTTTTTATCAATAACTATGTTTGGTAACAATATATATTGTACAAATAGCAATTTAATATATACGTACTTTAGATACTGCTAACAAGTCGTAATACAAAAGTATTACCGCTTTAAGAATATAACTTTCTTTTTCTTCCAAGAGTTTAACCTGTCTTATATCAGAAAAACATGACGTTAACACAAAGGCGACTCCCAGCGTGCATAACATTTTATTATATCAAAAATATGACACAAACAAGGCAGTTAACACTTCACTGTATCACTTGAAGCATAAGAATGCCTCCGCGTCGACAGGACCAACATCAGTTATGATAAAGAACGGGTAAACAAAATGGAAGCAGGGTAAATTATTTCATATAAAGGAGCGTGTGGACTACGATGTATGAAGTTTAAGGCTTAAATACTGTGTTATATTTTAATATATTATTCAAAACTAGCGGACGCGGCAAATGCCGTTTTGTTGCTAAACGCTAATAAAAATGGTGCTTTGTGGTAGAAGGGTGAAAATTAAAAAAAAAAATATTTAGGTGTTGGTCACATCATTAGGGTATAAAATCGTCATCATTTAGGGTATGAAAATAAGATGTTAGTCCATTCTCAGACCTACCCGATATGCAACCAAAATTTCATAAGAAGTCCAGCCGTTTTGGATGAGTTAGGTAACAAACACCGCGACAGGAGAATTTTATATATTTAATATTTTATGCGAATTACCATTGCGGCTGAATATTTAATCCATTATAACTAAAATAACAAAGGCTTCATGTTCGAAATGAAGAGAAGTACAAGTAGAATAATTAATTATTACAACTTAAGAATATAAAAGAAAAAATCCATTTGCATATCAATGAATCTAAAATTCATTCATTTCATTTATTCTTCAGCTTTATATTCTCAGTAAACAATTCATAAACTATAAAGTACTCCCGTCGAAGTTAATTAAAATATTCCGGAAAGGACCGCCATTACTGAGGATGAAAAAGCGATTTCCCTCAGTGGCTTTTAAAGAATCGGCGAGTCTCAAGAATATACTTAAGTAAACTACAACGGGTTAATAGAGTTGACTTATACTTTATTACGCTCATAAGAGTTGAAAAATTACGCAATTTAACTTTTCTTTTACACTGGCTTTTATATATTTTATTGCATTGATACATTTATTAAATATATTAAAGATAAATACAAAAGTTCTTTTTGACATTCAGTTTTACAATATAAAATGGTTATAATCTTCTTATTCTTACTGTTATCGAATTCAAGTTTTTATTTTTCATTTCTTTAGGTTGTAATAAAATATTTTTTAGAGCTCTTTAAACAAAATTTGCTCCAGTTTTTTGTAATTAAAGGCAAAGCTTTTTCTTATCAACAAGGGACTAAGGGCGGAACTTTCGTTCATTAAAGCAAAATTACAGGCGTATTGGCCCTTGGGATTAGGGAATTATGGAATAAGGGATACGGTCTTGGCTCTAATGGGACTTGTAGGTAGTTAAGGTCGCCCGATTAACGCCTCCGTTATGTACATTTAGTGTTAATTGTCGTTCCTCTGTTCCAACGAGTTACAGAAACTAAAGTATTAAAAGTGAAATTAAGAGCCGGCTCGGATTTTTACGTTAATTATTTATCCGGATACAATAGGAGAAAGAAGTATTCTGAGTTTACCAAATACTATATATATAGTTAGAAACACTACTCTGAGAGTAGGGTTGGACAAACTTTAATATGGGCCATAATAAATGTACAGGTCCATGGATCAGCATAGTAAATGAAAATATTATATGTGAAGTGCATCTATATATTAATACGTGAAGCAAAAACTTTGTATCCCTTTTTACGAAAATTGCGTGGGCGAAGGGGTATGAAATTTTGCACACTTATAGTTTATATAGAGGAGTGTAGAATGCTAATTTTTTTTAAATTATGCATAAAAAATACACTAAATCAATCAAAAATACATCACGCACACTACCATGCATTTTACACACACGCGTATAAATACTTTTTTGTTTATTGTTAAAGTCTGTGGTTAAATTATGGTCAAATTACGACCACTAGGCGACCACTAGTTATAATTATTACGTTATGAATTTCAAAAATAACCTAAACTTTTCCACTCTTGTATATATATATTATATTTCGATACGTTCTTACCAAGGTATGTAACGCAGAAGATTTTTCTGGACCTGGTCAGGATGAGATGGGATTCCTGATCGGGTCCAGATGAATCATAAGTGCTAAGTGCGCTTAAAAACATCGTTAGCGCGATTCAGGCTCAGTTCGCGTAATTTCTTTCAGGCTATTCTGATCTGGACCAGACCTGGTCCTGATGCAGTTATGACTTACCATACTTGATTATATTTTAAATCAGGCTATCCTTATCTTAACTGGACCGGGTCCTGATCCAGTATTCCTTACCATACTTGATTATATTTTACATCAGGCTATCCTCGTCTGGACCAGACCTGGTCCTGATAGGGTTTGCCGGATCTGGCATGCCTCAATCTGTCCTGATCCGGTCCAGATACATGATCTGGTTGAGCCTGACTTTTTTTCTAGTCGGATATAATAATCAATACAAGTCTTACTTTAATTTCTTACTGCATCATCTGTAAAAAGATATAAATGTTTATAATTTCCCAGTGAAAATTCGTTTAAACAGCTTTGCTTCTGGGATGTTTAAACTGCTTAGCGAAAATGAAACCAAAATATTTATAAGAAAACTATAAAGTTTTATCATTTTCTATCTATACGCCATGTTTATTCAAATGAATAGAAAATATGATATTCGGCGGGACAACTCCCGTGACCTCGGGGTCAGTGTCTTAGCAGCTTTCATTACAATCATCCGGTCCCCACATGTGACGGAGTAATTGTATCGTCCTTGTTATCTCATAACTCATTAATTATAATAATAATTGGAGGTACATACTAGTATCTAGAGATAAATAGAAATTGAAATATGAATGAATAGCTTTTTGTTTGACGTAAGGCAACCCGATTATCTTAATGTTAATGATATCATCGTAATCATTAATATGACATGACGTATTTTATAAAATAACATTAGAGTGTAATTTTAGACACAAATGATTTTTTTCGACAATATTTTAACAAAAATAAAATATTGTTTTTTTTTTAATGTTTTAAAAATAGTAGTTTAGGTTGTAGGTTAGGTACTTAATCAAAATCAAAATCAAAATTAAAAATACTAACTTAAAATTAAAACTGACTAGCCCGTTGGCGCAGTTTGTAGTGACCCTGCTTTCTGCTCCGAGGGTTGTGGGTTCGCTTCCCACCCCGAGTCTGGGTGTAATATAAATATTTATTTATATATTTATATATGTATTATTTATAAGTATGTTTATCGAAAAAAAAAGTATATGTAGCTATATACCAGTCGGCTGTTACCTATAACACAAGCATTAAGTTGCTTACTTTAGGAACAGACGACCTTGTGTGTATTGTGTAGATATTTATTTATTTATTTAAAAAAAAAAAAAAAAAAAAAAAATAAAAAAAAAATAGCTTTATTCAAATAGGCTCCAAGAGCACTTTCTAATCGTCATTTTACAAATTAAAACTTTAGAAATTAATTATTATTTTTGTAAAAGTGAAGCTACCACCGATTCGGAATGTAGATTCTGCAGAGAAGAATCGGCAAGAAACTCCGCAGTTACTCTTTTGAAAATAATATATAAACTGTGTTTTAGAACAAAATTAGAAACATGTTGGATGAAATACAGTGTCACTAAGTCCACACATCTTTATCAACTATGTAATCCTGCACCGAGTAATAAGCTTTATCTATTAATTTTTTTTTAATAAAAACTTTAAATTTATGTTGAGACAATTCCAAAATCGTTTGTGGTATTTTATTATACATGTGAATACCATGACCCAGAAAGGAAACGTTTACTTTGCGCAGTCGAAAACTTGGAGTTACAATTTTGTTATTCCGTCTCGTGTTTACAATGCGAATATTACTATTTATTTCAAAACAATGAATATTTTGGTGGATATACATAATATTGTTATAAATATACTGCGACGCGATCGTTAATATGTCCACCTTTTGAAAACCATCCCGTAGGGAGACTCGAGCTCCAAGATCGTAAATGTTGCGAATATTCCTTTTTTGCAAGATAAATGTAGTCTCAATATCTGCAGCATTACCCCACAGTAACAGGCCGTAAGACATAAGACTATGGAAATATCTGAAATATATTAAGCGTGCAGTTGCAACGTCGGTCAGTTGTCGTACTTTTCTAACTGCAAATGCCGCGGAGCTGAGTCTACCATTCAAGGATGATAAATGGGAATTCCACTAAAGTTTTGAGTCCAAATGTATCCCTGTAAGAAAACTGTAGTATCATTGACAATAAGTCTCTCGTTATTTATCATAAAATTATAATTAGGATGCTTAACATTAGGTAACGAAAACACAACACACTTGGTTTTTTTGGCGTTCAAAACCAAGTTGTTTATTTTAAACCAATCTTGAATTCGCGACAAAGAAGCGTTCACGTCATCATAATTTACTTTTTTCCTATCAACTTTAAGTATTACGCCTTTGTGCATAGTATTGTTTTGCAAATTTTATTTTTAAAGATGTATGTTATGTAATATGCACAATAAAGTATATTTCTTCTTCTTCTTCTTTCTTCTTCTATTAGAGAAGTGTCATCTGCAAATAGCACTATATCACAAATATATTTAACATAAAATGGCAGATCATTTATATATATTAAAAAAAGAAATGGACGCAGAATAGACCCCTGTGGAACGCCCATTTTTAGCACAGATCCAGAAGACTTCGTTCCGTTTATTGATACGTGTTGAATTCTATTAGATAGATATAAAGCAATTAGATTAAGAGCTTTACCATTAACGCCGTAATACTCAAGTTTATTTAATAAAATCCCGTGGTCCACGCAATCGAATGCCTTTGATAGGTCACAGAATACACCAATAGCATTTTGTAATCTTTCCCAGGCGTCATATATATGTTTGAGAAGTGCCACACCAGCATCTGTCGTAGAACGACCTCTAGTGAAACCATATTGTTCACTGTGAAAAATTCCATTAACTTTAAAATAGAAAAGAAGTTGATTTGGCATAATTTTTTCAAATGTTTTACTTAAGGACGGTAGGATTGAAATGGGTCTATAATTACTGGGATCACTTCGACTTCCCTTTTTAAAAAGTGGTAAAACTTTACTACATTTTAGCAAATCTGGAAAAGACCCCACTTTAATAGCATTGTTAAAAATTAAAGCTAAGTACGTACGGTAATGATAGAACTAATTAATTTTACTGAAATGCCCCACAGATAATAATATTAAGACTCTTAAAAGCTTTTAGAATATCTAAAGAATCAACTTGCGAGAATGAAAAATCAACATTACATCTGCTTACGTTATTTTTAAGAAGTTGGGTAGAATCAGTTGAAGATGAATTCAGTCGAGAAGTTAAGTCAATGGGTATTTTATCGAAAAAGGCTTCAAAGACAATTACATTAAAAAGTAAAACTACTCAAAAGAGACTTTAATTGCATCTCTTTAATCTTGCTATATTGTTTTTTTCTTTTTGTAGATGAAGTAAATACAAGTATTTACTTACATTTCCCGTAACCCAAGAAGTAAACAAGATGTAAAACCGCCGTCAAGAGTTAAACCATCACGGCGACGTGCATAATTAAATTTCCGAAAGCAAAAAACCCCTATTCCCACCCATAATTTATAAGGGGCCTTTTGCCGGTTTTCCTTGCTGTGAAAAATCGGCCAATTATGTTCGGAGAGCCCATCTCGTATTTCAAAACAACACATTATTGTTTCTTCTACTTCTATTTTATGGTTAAACTGGTTATAAATTTTGGATGAACGGCTTAACTGTTTCGTTTTTCTTTGAGAAATTCGCTGCATCTCTAGTGCTCTTAACGTTAAATTAAAAACAATATGTTATAAGAAATATATATTGCGTATTACTTTACTTATAATATATGTTATAAGTAAAGTAATACGCAATAACGCGGTCCAACTTCGAGATTTGGCTGTACGTATCGTCATTTTTCTCTGTCTGCATAGTTTCTTTTCTTGGGGGATGAAAGTTTTTTCAAAGGAATAAGCTTGTTTTATTTTTATTTATGCAGTTTTATTTTACTATAAAAGCTAGTTTTCAATTGAAGTTTTAATATTCTTTTTTCGTTTTTTGAAAAGGAGGTATTTAAAACGTATACTGATGTCGTATTTCTTCTATTACACATTATACTTTGCAGGAAAAAAGTTAATATTACTAAATATCGTATATTTAACTATCACTAAATATTTAATGTTACGTACTGTTACCAAATTCAATATTACATTAAAAATTGTTATTATATGCCACATAGGACACAATAATTGTTTTCAAATATTTTCTTTTAAATGAACATAGCTTACCTTTATTTAATAACTATTTAAATGTTATTTAACAGATAATATTTATACTGATCTTTATTGTTCTATTTACACAGCTCATGTTTTTTGTTTCACGGCTCTTTTCAAACTACTGAGATTAAATAACTTTAAATTACTTGAATAATTACTATAAATTACTTTTCTTGTAATGATTAATATTTTACTTACAGATAAAATTGTTATTTATTTTACAAATAGCTGAGGGAGCTAAAAAACAAAGGAAAACTTACGACAAAATCTAATCTTTGTATTAATTTTTAACCGACTTCTAAAAAGAAGGAGGTTACACAATTTGACCGACATTACATGACCCGAACATTACATATATATATATATATATATATATATATATATATATATATATATATATATATATATATATATATATATATATATATATATATATATATATATGTATATATATATATATGTAATGTTCGGGGATAACTTCGTCATTTAAGAAATAATTTTGATAATTATTTTTTTGTTGGATAGGAGATATCCCAAGTGTGGTGCCATGATAAGGAAACCAGGATCTGATGATGGAATCCTAGAGTAATCGGGAGAAATCCTCGAAAATCGTAGTGGCGGTTAGTGCGTTTGTTAATTTTTTCGGTTTTCTCGTTTACGAGCAAACGCAATTATATATATGTTAATTTGTTTCTGAAAACGACGTCAAACAAGTAGTAAAACTTATAAAGATAAACGATATACATAAAAAAAAATCCCCTAAATGCATTTATGTACTTGCATAAATTCCGAACATAAAACATGAATATACACATAAATATATTAAACTTAATGCAATAATGCCTATTGCACTACTCGTTTTCTAACTTCATGCGATTCCGCTCATCTCTCGTCAGGTCCATTTAATACTTGTTTGAATAAAATCCTTATCAGATAGATATTATAAGTAATCTTACTTTATTTAGAATAAACGCAGCTACAACTTTTCCATTCAACCAAAAAGCTATAATAGGGAAAATTAAAAGCCCCAGGGAAATTAACTACGGGCAGAATTAAATTCCGTTTCATTCTTTATTTAGTCCAGTGTCTAGCGTGCCATCACAGATCTAAAAGCGATAAAGGGTTTTAACGTGTAAGAATTTTACTCTCA